>NC_057813.1:73271062-73571062 GCF_018294505.1 Triticum aestivum | reverse complement strand
GATTGGATTCGACGAAAAGTGTCTTTATGAAGGGTAAATAGAAACTGGCATATCACGTTGTGGTTTTATGTAGGTAAGAAACGTTCTTGCTAGAACACCTATAGAAGCCACGTAAAAACTTGCAATAACAATTAGAGGACGTCTAACTTGTTTTGCAGCAAGTGTTTTGTGATGTGATCTGGCCAAAGGATGTGATGAATGATATATGTGATGTATGAGATGATCATGTTCTTGTAATAGGAATCACGACTTGCATGTCGATGAGTATGACAACCGGCAGGAGCCATAGGAGTTGTCTTTATTTTTTGTATGACCTGCGTGTCATTGAAGAACGCCATGACAATTACTTTACTTTATTTCTAAACACGTTAAGCCATAGAAGTAGAAGTAGTCGTTGGCGTGACAACTTCATGAAGACACGATGATGGAGATCATGATGATGGAGATCATGGTGTCATGCCGGTGACGAACATGATCATGGCGCCCCGAAGATGGAGATCAAAGGAGCAATATGATATTGACCATATCATGTCACTATTTGATTGCATGTGATGTTTATCTTACATCTTATTTGCTTAGAACGACGGTAGCTTAAATAAGATGATCCCTCGAAATAATTTCAAGAAAAGTGTTCCCCCTAACTGTGCACCGTTGCGAAGGTTCGTTGTTTCGAAGCACCACGTGATGATCGGGTGTGATAGATTCTAACGTTCGAATACAACGGGTGTAAGCCAGATTTACACACGCAATACACTTAGGTTGACTTGACGAGCCTAGCATGTACAGACATGGCCTGGGGACACGGAAGACCGAAAGGTCGAGCATGAGTCGTATAGAAGATACGATCAACATGAAGATGTTCACTGACGTTGACTAGTCCGTCTCACGTGATGATCGGAGACGGCCTAGTTGACTCGGATCATGTAATCACTTAGATGACTAGAGGGATGTCTATCTGAGTGGGAGTTCATAAGATGAACTCAATTATCCTGAACATAGTCAAAAGGTTTTTGCAAATTATGTCATAGCTCGCGCTTCAGTTCTACTGTTTAGATATGTTCCTAGAGAAAATTTAGTTGAAAGTTGATAGTAGCGATTATGCGGACTAGGTCCGTAAACTGAGGATTGTCCTCGTTGCTTCGTAGAAGGCTTATGTCCTTAATGCACCGCTCAGTGTGCTGAACCTCGAACGTCGTCTGTGGATGTTGCGAACATCTGACATACACGTTTTGATAACTACGTGATAGTTCAGTAATGTTAAACGGTTTAGAGTTGAGGCACCGAAGACGATTTCGAAACGTCGCGGAACATATGAGATGTTTCAAGGGCTGAAATTGGGATTTCAGGCTCGTGCCCACGTCAAGAGGTATAAGACCTCCGACGAGTCTCTTAGCCTGCAAACTAAGGGAGAAAATCTCAATCATTGAGCTTGTGCTCAGATTTTCTGAGTACCACAATCACTTGAATCGAGTGGGAGTTAATCTTCCAGATGAGATAGTGATGTTTCTCCAAAGTCATTGCCACCAAGCTGCTAGAGCTTCGTGATGAACTATAACATATCAGGGATAGATATGATGATCCTTGAGATATTCGTGATGTTTGACACTTCGAAAGTAGAAATCAAGAAGGAGCATCAATTGTTGATGGTTGGTGAAACCACTAGTTTCAAGAAGGGCAAGGGCAAGAAGGGATACTTCATGAAACGGCAAATCAGCTGCTGCTCTAGTGGAGAAACCCGAGGTTGAACTCAAACCCCAGAACTCATTGAGTCTTAATCACATGATGATGTGGACTAGTTTAATGACATTAGTAAACACTTTGGATGTTGGTCACATGGCGATGTGACCTGTGAGTGTTAATCACATGGCGATGTGAACTAGATTATTGACTCTAGTGCAAGTGGGAGACTGTTGGAAATATGCCCTAGAGGCAATAATAAATTAGTTATTATTACTGTATTTCCTTGTTCATGATAATCGTTTATTATCCATGCTATAATTGTATTGATAGGAAACTCAGATACATGTGTGGATACATAGAAAACACTATGTCCCTAGTAAGCCTCTAGTTGACTAGCTCGTTGATCAATAGATGGTTACCGTTTCCTGACCATGGACATTGGATGTCATTGACAACGGGATCACATCATTAGGAGAATGATGTGATGGACAAGACCCAATCCTAAGCCTAGCACAAAGATCGTGTAGTTCGTTTGCTATAGCTTTTCTAATGTCAAGTATCATTTCCTTAGACCATGAGATTGTGCAACTCCCGGATACCGTAGGAATGCTTTGGGTGTACCAAACGTCACAACGTAACTGGGTGGCTATAAAGGTACACTACGGGTATCTCCGAAAGTGTCTGCTGGGTTGGCACGAATCGAGACTGGGATTTGTCACTCCGTGTGACAGAGAGGTATCTCTGGGCCCACTCGGTAGGACATCATCATAATGTGCACAATGTGACCAAGGGGTTGATCACGGGATGTTGTGTTACGGAGCGAGTAAAGAGACTTGCCGGTAATGAGATTGAATAAGGTATCGACATACCGACGATCGAATCTCGGGCAAGTACAATACCGCTAGACAAAGGTAATTGTATACGGGATCGATTGAGTCCTTGACATCGTGGTTCATCCGATGAGATCATCGTGGAACATGTGGGATCCAACATGGATATCCAGATCCCGCTGTTGGTTATTGACCGGAGAACGTCTCGGTCATGTCTGCATGTTTCCCGAACCCGTAGGGTCTACACACTTAAGGTTCGATGACGCTAGGGTTATAGAGGAAGTTTGTATGTGGTTACCGAATGTTGTTCAGAGTCCCGGATGAGATCACGGACGTCACGAGGAGTTCCGGAATGGTCCGAAGGTAAAGATTTATATATGGGAAGTCTTGTTTTGGTCACCGGAAAAGTTTCGGGTTTTATCGGTAACATACCGGGACCACCGGGAGGGTCCCGGGGGTCCACCAAGTGGGGCCACCATCCCCGGAGGGCAGCATGGGCCAAGTGTGGGAGGGGACCAGCCCCAGGTGGGCTGGTGCGCCCCCCCACAAGGGCCCAAGGCGCCTAGGGTTTGGGGAGGGGGCGCCCCACCTTGCTTGGGGGGCAAGTTTCCCCCTCTCCCCCCTTTGGCCGCCCCCCTAGATGGGATCTAGGGCTGGCCGCCGCCCCTAGGGGTGGAAACCTAGGTGGGGGCGCAGACCCCTCTCCCCCTATATATAGCGGAGGCAAAGGAGCAGCCCAATACACGAAGTTCTTCTCCTGTTGGCGCAGCCCTACCTCTCTTTCTCCTCTTCTCCCGCGGTGCTTGGCGAAGCCCTGCAGGATTGCCACGCTCCTCCATCACCACCATGCCGTTGTGCTGCTGCTGGACGGAGTCTTCCTCAACCTCTCCCTGTCTCCTTGCCGGATCAAGGCATGGGAGACGTCACCGGGCTGTACGTGTGTTGAACGCGGAGGTGCCGTCCATTCGGCACTAGGATCTCCGGTGATTTGGATCACGACGAGTACGACTCCTTCAACCCTGTTCTCTTGAACGCTTCCGCTTAGCGATCTACAAGGGTATGTAGATGCACTCTCCTTCCCCTCGTTGCTAGTCTCTCCATAGATAGATCTTGGTGACACGTAGGAAAATTTTGAATTTCTGCTACGTTCCCCAAAAGTGGCATCATGAGCCAGGTCTATGTGTAGTTACTATGCACGAGTAGAACACAAAGCAGTTGTGGGCGTAGATGTTGTTAATTTCCTTGCCACTACTAGTCTTATCTTGCTTCGGCGGCGTCGTGGGATGAAGCGGCCCGGACCGACCTTACACGTACTCTTACATGAGACAGGTTCCACCGACTGACATGCACTAGTTGCATAAGGTGGCTAGCGGGTGTCTGTCTCTCCCACTTTAGTTGGATTGGATTCGACGAAAAGGGTCCTTATGAAGGGTAAATAGAAACTGGCATATCACGTTGTGGTTTTATGTAGGTAAGAAACGTTCTTGCTAGAACACCTATAGAAGCCACGTAAAAACTTGCAACAACAATTAGAGGACGTCTAACTTGTTTTGCAGCAAGTGTTTTGTGATGTGATATGGCCAAAGGATGTGATGAATGATATATGTGATGTATGAGATGATCATGTTCTTGTAATAGGAATCACGACTTGCATGTCGATGAGTATGACAACCGGCAGGAGCCATAGGAGTTGTCTTTATTTTTTGTATGACCTGTGTGTCATTGAAGAACGCCATGACAATTACTTTACTTTATTTCTAAACATGTTAAGCCATAGAAGTAGAAGTAGTCGTTGGCGTGACAACTTCATGAAGACACGATGATGGAGATCATGATGATGGAGATCATGGTGTCATGCCGGTGACGAACATGATCATGGCGCCCCGAAGATGGAGATCAAAGGAGCAATATGATATTGACCATATCATGTCACTATTTGATTGCATGTGATGTTTATCTTTACATCTTATTTGCTTAGAACGACGGTAGCTTAAATAAGATGATCCCTCGAAATAATTTCAAGAAAAGTGTTCCCCCTAACTGTGCATCGTTGCGAAGGTTCGTTGTTTCGAAGCACCACGTGATGATCGGGTGTGATAGATTCTAACGTTCGAATACAACGGGTGTAAGCCAGATTTACACACGCAATACACTTAGGTTGACTTGACGAGCCTAGCATGTACAGACATGGCCTGGGGACACGGAAGACCGAAAGGTCGAGCATGAGTCGTATAGAAGATACGATCAACATGAAGATGCTCACTGACGTTGACTAGTCCGTCTCACGTGATGATCGGAGACGGCCTAGTTGACTCGGATCATGTAATCACTTAGATGACTAGAGGGATGTCTATCTGAGTGGGAGTTCATAAGATGAACTCAATTATCCTGAACATAGTCAAAAGGTTTTTGCAAATTATGTCATAGCTCGCGCTTCAGTTCTACTGTTTAGATATGTTCCTAGAGAAAATTTAGTTGAAAGTTGATAGTAGCGATTATGCGGACTAGGTCCGTAAACTGAGGATTGTCCTTGTTGCTTCGTAGAAGGCTTATGTCCTTAATGCACCGCTCAGTGTGCTGAACCTCGAACGTCGTCTGTGGATGTTGCGAACATCTGACATACACGTTTTGATAACTACGTGATAGTTCAGTAATGTTAAACAGTTTAGAGTTGAGGCACCGAAGACGATTTCGAAACGTCGCGGAACATATGAGATGTTTCAAGGGCTGAAATTGGGATTTCAGGCTCGTGCCCACGTCAAGAGGTATAAGACCTCCGACGAGTCTCTTAGCCTGCAAACTAAGGGAGAAAATCTCAATCATTGAGCTTGTGCTCAGATTGTCTGAGTACCACAATCACTTGAATCGAGTGGGAGTTAATCTTCCAGATGAGATAGTGATGTTTCTCCAAAGTCATTGCCACCAAGCTGCTAGAGCTTTGTGATGAACTATAACATATCAGGGATAGATATGATGATCCTTGAGATATTCGTGATGTTTGACACTGCGAAAGTAGAAATCAAGAAGGAGCACCAATTGTTGATGGTTGGTGAAACCACTAGTTTCAAGAAGGGCAACGGCAAGAAGGGATACTTCATGAAACGGCAAATCAGCTGCTGCTCTAGTGGAGAAACCCGAGGTTGAACTCAAACCCCAGAACTCATTGAGTCTTAATCACATGATGATGTGGACTAGTTTAATGACATTAGTAAACACTTTGGATGTTGGTCACATGGCGATGTGACCTGTGAGTGTTAATCACATGGCGATGTGAACTAGATTATTGACTCTAGTGCAAGTGGGAGACTGTTGGAAATATGCCCTAGAGGCAATAATAAATTAGTTATTATTACTATATTTCCTTGTTCATGATAATCGTTTATTATCCATGCTATAATTGTATTGATATGAAACTCAGATACATGTGTGGATACATAGACAACACTATGTCCCTAGTAAGCCTCTAGTTGACTAGCTCGTTGATCAATAGATGGTTACCGTATCCTGACCATGGACATTGGATGTCATTGATAACGGGATCACATCATTAGGAGAATGATGTGATGGACAAGACCCAATCCTAAGCCTAGCACAAATATCGTGTAGTTCGTTTGCTATAGCTTTTCTAATGTCAAGTATCATTTCCTTAGACCATGAGATTGTGCAACTCCCGGATACCGTAGGAATGCTTTGGGTGTACCAAACGTCACAACGTAACTGGGTGGCTATAAAGGTACACTACGGGTATCTCCGAAAGTGTCTGCTGGGTTGGCACGAATCGAGACTGGGATTTGTCACTCCGTGTGACGGAGAGGTATCTCTGGGCCCACTCGGTAGGACATCATCATAATGTGCACAATGTGACCAAGGGGTTGATCACGGGATGTTGTGTTACGGAGCGAGTAAAGAGACTTGCCGGTAACGATATTGAACAAGGTATCGGCATACCGACGATCGAATCTCGGGCAAGTACAATACCGCTAGACAAAGGGAATTGTATACGTGATCGATTGAGTCCTTGACATCGTGGTTCATCCGATGAGATCATCGTGGAACATGTGGGAGCCAACATGGATATCCAGATCCCGCTGTTGGTTATTGACCGGAGAACGTCTCGGTCATGTCTGCATGTTTCCCGAACCCGTACGGTCTACACACTTAAGGTTCGATGACGCTAGGGTTATAAAGGAAGTTTGTATGTGGTTACCGAATGTTGTTCGGAGTCCCGGATGAGATCACGGACGTCACGAGGAGTTCCGGAATGGTCCGGAGGTAAAGATTTATATATGGGAAGTCTTGTTTTGGTCACCGGAAAAGTTTCGGGTTTTATCGGTAACGTACCGGGACCACCGGGAGGGTCCCGGGGGTCCACCAAGTGGGGCCACCATCCCCGGAGGGCAGCATGGGCCAAGTGTGAGAGGGGACCAGCCCCAGGTGGGCTGGTGCGCCCCCCCACAAGGGCCCAAGGCGCCTAGGGTTTGGGGAGGGGGCGCCCCACCTTGCTTGGGGGGCAAGTTTCCCCCTCTCCCCCCTTTGGCCGCCCCCCTAGATGGGATCTAGGGCTGGCCGCCGCCCCTAGGGGTGGAAACCTAGGTGGGGGCGCAGACCCCTCTCCCCCTATATATAGCGGAGCCAAAGGAGCAGCCCAATACACGAAGTTCTTCTCCTGTTGGCGCAGCCCTACCTCTCTTTCTCCTCTTCTCCCGCGGTGCTTGGCGAAGCCCTGCAAGATTGCCACGCTCCTCCATCACCACCATGCCGTTGTGCTGCTGCTGGACGGAGTCTTCCTCAACCTCTCCCTGTCTCCTTGCTGGATCAAGGCATGGGAGACGTCACCGGGCTGTACGTGTGTTGAACGCGGAGGTGCCGTCCATTCGGCACTAGGATCTCCGGTGATTTGGATCACGACGAGTACGACTCCTTCAACCCCGTTCTCTTGAACGCTTCCGCTTAGCGATCTACAAGGGTATGTAGATGCACTCTCCTTCCCTCGTTGCTAGTCTCTCCATAGATAGATCTTGGTGACACGTAGGAAAATTTTGAATTTCTGCTACATTCCCCAACAGTGGCATCATGAGCCAGGTCTATGTGTAGTTACTATGCACGAGTAGAACACAAAGCAGTTGTGGGCGTAGATGTTGTTAATTTCCTTGCCACTACTAGTCTTATCTTGCTTCGGCGGCGTCGTGGGATGAAGCGGCCCGGACCGACCTTACACGTACTCTTACATGAGACAGGTTCCACCGACTGACATGCACTAGTTGCATAAGGTGGCTAGCGGGTGTCTGTCTCTCCCACTTTAGTTGGATTGGATTCGACGAAAAGGGTCCTTATGAAGGGTAAATAGAAACTGGCATATCACGTTGTGGTTTTATGTAGGTAAGAAACGTTCTTGCTAGAACACCTATAGAAGCCACGTAAAAACTTGCAACAACAATTAGAGGACGTCTAACTTGTTTTGCAGCAAGTGTTTTGTGATGTGATATGGCCAAAGGATGTGATGAATGATATATGTGATGTATGAGATGATCATGTTCTTGTAATAGGAATCACGACTTGCATGTCGATGAGTATGACAACCGGGAGGAGCCATAGGAGTTATCTATATTTTTTGTATGACCTGCGTGTCATTGAAGAACGCCATGTAAATTACTTTACTTTATTGCTAAACACGTTAAGCCATAGAAGTAGAAGTAGTCGTTGGCGTGACAACTTCATGAAGACACGATGATGGAGATCATGATGATGGAGATCATGGTGTCATGCCGGTGATGAAGATGATCATGGCGCCCCGAAGATGGAGATCAAAGGAGCAATATGATATTGGCCATATCATGTCACTATTTGATTGCATGTGATGTTTATCATGTTTTACATCTTATTTGCTTAGAGTGACGGTAGCTTAAATAAGATGATCCCTCGAAATAATTTCAAGAAAAGTGTTCCCCCTAACTGTGCACCGTTGTGAAGGTTCGTTGTTTCGAAGCACCACGTGATGATCGGGTGTGATAGATTCTAACGTTCGAATACAACGGGTGTAAGCCAAATTTACACACGCAATACACTTAGGTTGACTTGACGAGCCTAGCATGTACAGACATGGCCTCGGGACACGGAAGACCGAAAGGTCGAGCATGAGTCGTATAGAAGATACGATCAACATGAAGATGTTCACTGACGTTAACTAGTCCGTCTCACGTGATGATCGGAGACGGCCTAGTTGACTCGGATCATGTAATCACTTAGATGACTAGAGGGATGTCTATCTGAGTGGGAGTTCATAAGATGAACTCAATTATCCTGAACATAGTCAAAAGGTTTTTGCAAATTATGTCATAGCTCGCGCTTCAGTTCTACTGTTTAGATATGTTCCTAGAGAAAATTTAGTTGAAAGTTGATAGTAGCGATTATGCGGACTAGGTCCATAAACTGAGGATTGTCCTCGTTGCTTCGTAGAAGGCTTATGTCCTTAATGCACCGCTCAGTGTGCTGAACCTCGAACGTCGTCTGTGGATGTTGCGAACATCTGACATACACGTTTTGATAACTACGTGATAGTTCAGTAATGTTAAACGGTTTAGAGTTGAGGCACCGAAGACGATTTCGAAACGTCGCGGAACATATGAGATGTTTCAAGGGCTGAAATTGGGATTTCAGGCTCGTGCCCACGTCAAGAGGTATAAGACCTCCGACGAGTCTCTTAGCCTGCAAACTAAGGGAGAAAATCTCAATCATTGAGCTTGTGCTCAGATTGTCTGAGTACCACAATCACTTGAATCGAGTGGGAGTTAATCTTCCAGATGAGATAGTGATGTTTCTCCAAAGTCATTGCCACCAAGCTGCTAGAGCTTTGTGATGAACTATAACATATCAGGGATAGATATGATGATCCTTGAGATATTCGTGATGTTTGACACTGCGAAAGTAGAAATCAAGAAGGAGCACCAATTGTTGATGGTTGGTGAAACCACTAGTTTCAAGAAGGGCAACGGCAAGAAGGGATACTTCATGAAACGGCAAATCAGCTGCTGCTCTAGTGGAGAAACCCGAGGTTGAACTCAAACCCCAGAACTCATTGAGTCTTAATCACATGATGATGTGGACTAGTTTAATGACATTAGTAAACACTTTGGATGTTGGTCACATGGCGATGTGACCTGTGAGTGTTAATCACATGGCGATGTGAACTAGATTATTGACTCTAGTGCAAGTGGGAGACTGTTGGAAATATGCCCTAGAGGCAATAATAAATTAGTTATTATTACTATATTTCCTTGTTCGTGATAATCGTTTATTATCCATGCTATAATTGTATTGATAGGAAACTCAGATACATGTGTGGATACATAGACAACACTATGTCCCTAGTAAGCCTCTAGTTGACTAGCTCGTTGATCAATAGATGGTTACTGTTTCCTGACCATGGACATTGGATGTCATTGATAACGGGATCACATCATTAGGAGAATGATGTGATGGACAAGACCCAATCCTAAGCCTAGCACAAAGATCGTGTAGTTCGTTTGCTATAGCTTTTCTAATGTCAAGTATCATTTCCTTAGACCATGAGATTGTGCAACTCCCGGATACCGTAGGAATGCTTTGGGTGTACCAAACGTCACAACGTAACTGGGTGGCTATAAAGGTACACTACGGGTATCTCGGAAAGTGTCTGCTGGGTTGGCACGAATCGAGACTGGGATTTGTCACTCCGTGTGACGGAGAGGTATCTCTGGGCCCACTCGGTAGGACATCATCATAATGTGCACAATGTGACCAAGGGGTTGATCACGGGATGTTGTGTTACGGAGCGAGTAAAGAGACTTGCCGGTAACGAGATTGAACAAGGTATCGGCATACCGACGATCGAATCTCGGGCAAGTACAATACCGCTAGACAAAGGGAATTGTATACGGGATCGATTGAGTCCTTGACATCGTGGTTCATCCGATGAGATCATCGTGGAACATGTGGGAGCCAACATGGATATCCAGATCCCGCTGTTGGTTATTAACCGGAGAACGTCTCGGTCATGTCTGCATGTTTCCCGAACCCGTACGGTCTACACACTTAAGGTTCGATGACGCTAGGGTTATAAAGGAAGTTTGTATGTGGTTACCGAATGTTGTTCGGAGTCCCGGATGAGATCACGGACGTCACGAGGAGTTCCGGAATGGTCCGGAGGTAAAGATTTATATATGGGAAGTCTTGTTTTGGTCACCGGAAAAGTTTCGGGTTTTATCGGTAACGTACCGGGACCACCGGGAGGGTCCCGGGGGTCCACCAAGTGGGGCCACCATCCCCGGAGGGCAGCATGGGCCAAGTGTGAGAGGGGACCAGCCCCAGGTGGGCTGGTGCGCCCCCCCACAAGGGCCCAAGGCGCCTAGGGTTTGGGGAGGGGGCGCCCCACCTTGCTTGGGGGGCAAGTTTCCCCCTCTCCCCCCTTTGGCCGCCCCCCTAGATGGGATCTAGGGCTGGCCGCCGCCCCTAGGGGTGGAAACCTAGGTGGGGGCGCAGACCCCTCTCCCCCTATATATAGCGGAGCCAAAGGAGCAGCCCAATACACGAAGTTCTTCTCCTGTTGGCGCAGCCCTACCTCTCTTTCTCCTCTTCTCCCGCGGTGCTTGGCGAAGCCCTGCAGGATTTCCACGCTCCTCCATCACCACCATGCCGTTGTGCTGCTGCTGGACGGAGTCTTCCTCAACCTCTCCCTGTCTCCTTGCTGGATCAGGGCATGGGAGACGTCACCGGGCTGTACGTGTGTTGAACGCGGAGGTGCCGTCCATTCGGCACTAGGATCTCCGGTGATTTGGATCACGACGAGTACGACTCCTTCAACCCCGTTCTCTTGAACGCTTCCGCTTAGCGATCTACAAGGGTATGTAGATGCACTCTCCTTCCCTCGTTGCTAGTCTCTCCATAGATAGATCTTGGTGACACGTAGGAAAATTTTGAATTTCTGCTACGTTCCCCAACAGTGGCATCATGAGCCAGGTCTATGTGTAGTTACTATGCACGAGTAGAACACAAAGCAGTTGTGGGCGTAGATGTTGTTAATTTCCTTGCCACTACTAGTCTTATCTTGCTTCGGCGGCGTCGTGGGATGAAGCGGCCCGGACCGACCTTACACGTACTCTTACATGAGACAGGTTCCACCGACTGACATGCACTAGTTGCATAAGGTGGCTAGCGGGTGTCTGTCTCTCCCACTTTAGTTGGATTGGATTCGACGAAAAGGGTCCTTATGAAGGGTAAATAGAAACTGGCATATCACGTTGTGGTTTTATGTAGGTAAGAAACGTTCTTGCTAGAACACCTATAGAAGCCACGTAAAAACTTGCAACAACAATTAGAGGACGTCTAACTTGTTTTGCAGCAAGTGTTTTGTGATGTGATATGGCCAAAGGATGTGATGAATGATATATGTGATGTATGAGATGATCATGTTCTTGTAATAGGAATCACGACTTGCATGTCGATGAGTATGACAACCGGCAGGAGCCATAGGAGTTATCTTTATTTTTTGTATGACCTGCGTGTCATTGAAGAACGCCATGTAAATTACTTTACTTTATTGCTAAACACGTTAAGCCATAGAAGTAGAAGTAGTCGTTGGCGTGACAACTTCATGAAGACACGATGATGGAGATCATGATGATGGAGATCATGGTGTCATGCCGGTGATGAAGATGATCATGGCGCCCCGAAGATGGAGATCAAAGGAGCAATATGATATTGGCCATATCATGTCACTATTTGATTGCAGGTGATGTTTATCATGTTTTACATCTTATTTGCTTAGAGTGACGGTAGCTTAAATAAGATGATCCCTCGAAATAATTTCAAGAAAAGTGTTCCCCCTAACTGTGCACCGTTGTGAAGGTTCGTTGTTTCGAAGCACCACGTGATGATCGGGTGTGATAGATTCTAACGTTCGAATACAACGGGTGTAAGCCAAATTTACACACGCAATACACTTAGGTTGACTTGACGAGCCTAGCATGTACAGACATGGCCTCGGGACACGGAAGACCGAAAGGTCGAGCATGAGTCGTATAGAAGATACGATCAACATGAAGATGTTCACTGACGTTAACTAGTCCGTCTCACGTGATGATCGGAGACGGCCTAGTTGACTCGGATCATGTAATCACTTAGATGACTAGAGGGATGTCTATCTGAGTGGGAGTTCATAAGATGAACTCAATTATCCTGAACATAGTCAAAAGGTTTTTGCAAATTATGTCATAGCTCGCGCTTCAGTTCTACTGTTTAGATATGTTCCTAGAGAAAATTTAGTTGAAAGTTGATAGTAGCGATTATGCGGACTAGGTCCATAAACTGAGGATTGTCCTCGTTGCTTCGTAGAAGGCTTATGTCCTTAATGCACCGCTCAGTGTGCTGAACCTCGAACGTCGTCTGTGGATGTTGCGAACATCTGACATACACGTTTTGATAACTACGTGATAGTTCAGTAATGTTAAATGGTTTAGAGTTGAGGCACCGAAGACGATTTCGAAACGTCGCGGAACATATGAGATGTTTCAAGGGCTGAAATTGGGATTTCAGGCTCGTGCCCACGTCAAGAGGTATAAGACCTCCGACGAGTCTCTTAGCCTGCAAACTAAGGGAGAAAATCTCAATAATTGAGCTTGTGCTCAGATTGTCTGAGTACCACAATCACTTGAATCGAGTGGGAGTTAATCTTCCAGATGAGATAGTGATGTTTCTCCAAAGTCATTGCCACCAAGCTGCTAGAGCTTCGTGATGAACTATAACATATCAGGGATAGATATGATGATCCTTGAGATATTCGTGATGTTTGACACTGCGAAAGTAGAAATCAAGAAGGAGCATCAATTGTTGATGGTTGGTGAAACCACTAGTTTCAAGAAGGGCAATGGCAAGAAGGGATACTTAATGAAACGGCAAATCAGCTGCTGCTCTAGTGGAGAAACCCGAGGTTGAACTCAAACCCCAGAACTCATTGAGTCTTAATCACATGATGATGTGGACTAGTTTAATGACATTAGTAAACACTTTGGATGTTGGTCACATGGCGATGTGACCTGTGAGTGTTAATCACATGGCGATGTGAACTAGATTATTGACTCTAGTGCAAGTGGGAGACTGTTGGAAATATGCCCTAGAGGCAATAATAAATTAGTTATTATTACTATATTTCCTTGTTCATGATAATCGTTTATTATCCATGCTATAATTGTATTGATAGGAAACTCAGATACATGTGTGGATACATAGACAACACTATGTCCCTAGTAAGCCTCTAGTTGACTAGCTCGTTGATCAATAGATGGTTACTGTTTCCTGACCATGGACATTGGATGTCATTGATAACGGGATCACATCATTAGGAGAATGATGTGATGGACAAGACCCAATCCTAAGCCTAGCACAAAGATCATGTAGTTCGTTTGCTATAGCTTTTCTAATGTCAAGTATCATTTCCTTAGACCATGAGATTGTGCAACTCCCGGATACCGTAGGAATGCTTTGGGTGTACCAAACGTCACAATGTAACTGGGTGGCTATAAAGGTACACTACGGGTATCTCCGAAAGTGTCTGCTGGGTTGGCACGAATCGAGACTGGGATTTGTCACTCCGTGTGACGGAGAGGTATCTCTGGGCCCACTCGGTAGGACATCATCATAATGTGCACAATGTGACCAAGGGGTTTATCACGGGATGTTGTGTTACGGAGCGAGTAAAGAGACTTGCCGGTAACGAGATTGAACAAGGTATCGGCATACCGACGATCGAATCTCGGGCAAGTACAATACCGCTAGACAAAGGGAATTGTATACGGGATCGATTGAGTCCTTGACATCGTGGTTCATCCGATGAGATCATCGTGGAACATGTGGGAGCCAACATGGATATCCAGATCCCGCTGTTGGTTATTGACCGGAGAACATCTCGGTCATGTCTGCATGTTTCCCGAACCCGTAGGGTCTACACACTTAAGGTTCGATGACGCTAGGGTTATAAAGGAAGTTTGTATGTGGTTACCGAATGTTGTTCGGAGTCCCGGATGAGATCACGAACGTCACGAGGAGTTCCGGAATGGTCCAGAGGTAAAGATTTATATATGGGAAGTCTTGTTTTGGTCACCGGAAAAGTTTCGGGTTTTATCGGTAACGTACCGAGACCACCGGGAGGGTCCGGGGGTCCATCAAGTGGGGCCACCATCCCCGGAGGGCAGCATGGGCCAAGTGTGGGAGGGGACCAGCCCCAGGTAGGCTGGTGCGCCCCCCCACAAGGGCCCAAGGCGCCTAGGGGTTGGGGAGGGGGCGCCCCACCTTGCTTGGGGGGCAAGTTTCCCCCTCTCCCCCCTTTGGCCGCCCCCCTAGATGGGATCTAGGGCTGGCCGCCGCCCCTAGGGGTGGAAACCTAGGTGTGGGCGCAGACCCCTCTCCCCCTATATATAGCGGAGGCAAAGGAGCAGCCCAATACACGAAGTTCTTCTTCTGTTGGCGCAGCCCTACCTCTCTTTCTCCTCTTCTCCCGCGGTGCTTGGCGAAGCCCTGCAGGATTGCCACGCTCCTCCATCACCACCATGACGTTGTGCTGCTGCTGGACGGAGTCTTCCTCAACCTCTCCCTGTCTCCTTGCTGGATCACGGCATGGGAGACGTCACCGGGCTGTGCGTGTGTTGAACGCGGAGGTGCCGTCCATTCGGCACTAGCATCTCCGGTGATTTGGATCACAACGAGTACGACTCCTTCAACCCCGTTCTCTTGAACGCTTCCGCTTAGCGATCTACAAGGGTATGTAGATGCACTCTCCTTCCCCTCGTTGCTAGTCTCTCCATAGATAGATCTTGGTGACACGTAGGAAAATTTTGAATTTCTGCTACGTTCCCCAACAGTGGCATCATGAGCCAGGTCTATGTGTAGTTACTATGCACGAGTAGAACACAAAGCAGTTGTGGGCGTAGATGTTGTTAATTTCCTTGCCACTACTAGTCTTATCTTGCTTCGGCGGCGTCGTGGGATGAAGCGGCCCGGACCGACCTTACACGTACTCTTACATGAGACAGGTTCCACCGACTGACATGCACTAGTTGCATAAGGTGGCTAGCGGGTGTCTGTCTCTCCCACTTTAGTTGGATAGGATTCGACGAAAAGGGTCCTTATGAAGGGTAAATAGAAACTGGCATATCACGTTGTGGTTTTATGTAGGTAAGAAACGTTCTTGCTAGAACACCTATAGAAGCCACGTAAAAACTTGCAACAAGATTTAGAGGACATCTAACTTGTTTTGCAGCAAGTGTTTTGTGATGTGATATGGCCAAAGGATGTGATGAATGATATATGTGATGTATGAGATGATCATGTTCTTGTAATAGGAATCACGACTTGCATGTCGATGAGTATGACAACCGCAGGAGCCATAGGAGTTGTCTTTATTTTTGTATGACCTGCGTGTCATTGAAGAACGCCATGTAAATTACTTTACTTTATTGCTAAACACGTTAAGCCATAGAAGTAGAAGTAGTCGTTGGCGTGACAACTTCATGAAGACACGATGATGGAGATCATGATGATGGAGATCATGGTGTCATGCCGGTGATGAAGATGATCATGGCGCCCCGAAGATGGAGATCAAAGGAGCAATATGATATTGGCCATATCATGTCACTATTTGATTGCATGTGATGTTTATCATGTTTTACATCTTATTTTCTTAGAACGACGGTAGCTTAAATAAGATGATCCCTCGAAATAATTTCAAGAAAAGTGTTCCCCCTAACTATGCACCGTTGTGAAGGTTCGTTGTTTCGAAGCACCACGTGATGATCGGGTGTGATAGATTCTAACGTTCGAATACAACGGGTGTAAGCCAGATTTACACACGCAATACACTTAGGTTGACTTGCCGAGCCTAGCATGTACAGACATGGCCTCGGGACACGGAAGACCGAAAGGTCAAGCATGAGTCGTATAGAAGATACGATCAACATGAAGATGTTCACTGACATTGACTAGTCCGTCTCACGTGATGATCGGAGATGGCCTAGTTGACTCGGATCATGTAATCACTTAGATGACTAGAGGGATGTCTATCTGAGTGGGAGTTCATAAGATGAACTCAATTATCCTGAACATAGTCAAAAGGTTTTTGCAAATTATGTCATAGCTCGCGCTTCAGTTCTACTGTTTAGATATGTTCCTAGAGAAAATTTAGTTGAAAGTTGATAGTAGCGATTATGCGGACTAGGTCCATAAACTGAGGATTGTCCTCGTTGCTTCGTAGAAGGCTTATGTCCTTAATGCACCGCTCAGTGTGCTGAACCTCGAACGTCGTCTGTGGATGTTGCGAACATCTGACATACACGTTTTGATAACTACGTGATAGTTCAGTAATGTTAAACGGTTTAGAGTTGAGGCACCGAAGACGATTTCGAAACGTCGCGGAACATATGAGATGTTTCAAGGGCTGAAATTGGGATTTCAGGCTCGTGCCCACGTCAAGAGGTATAAGACCTCCGACGAGTCTCTTAGCCTGCAAACTAAGGGAGAAAATCTCAATCATTGAGCTTATGCTCAGATTGTCTGAGTACCACAATCACTTGAATCGAGTGGGAGTTAATCTTCCAGATGAGATAGTGATTTTTCTCCAAAGTCATTGCCACCAAGCTGCTAGAGCTTCATGATGAACTATAACATATCAGGGATAGATATGATGATCCTTGAGATATTCGTGATGTTTGACACTGCGAAAGTAGAAATCAAGAAGGAGCATCAATTGTTGATGGTTGGTGAAACCACTAGTTTCAAGAAGGGCAAGGGCAAGAAGGGATACTTCATGAAACGGCAAATCAGCTGCTGCTCTAGTGGAGAAACCGAGGTTGAACTCAAACCCCAGAACTCATTGAGTCTTAATCACATGATGATGTGGACTAGTTTAATGACACTAGTAAACACTTTGGATGTTGGTCACATGGCGATGTGACCTGTGAGTGTTAATCACATGGCGATGTGAACTAGATTATTGACTATAGTGCAAGTGGGAGACTGTTGGAAATATGCCCTAGAGGCAATAATAAATTAGTTATTATTACTATATTTCCTTGTTCATGATAATCGTTTATTATCCATGCTATAATTGTATTGATAGGAAACTCAGATACATGTGTGGATACATAGAGAACGCTATGTCCCTAGTAAGCCTCTAGTTGACTAGCTCGTTGATCAATAGATGGTTACCGTTTCCTGACCATGGACATTGGATGTCATTGATAACGGGATCACATCATTAGGAGAATGATGTGATGGACAAGACCCAATCCTAAGCCTAGCACAAAGATCGTGTAGTTCGTTTGCTATAGCTTTTCTAATGTCAAGTATCATTTCCTTAGACCATGAGATTGTGCAACTCCCGGATACCGTATGAATGCTTTGTGTGTACCAAACGTCACAACGTAACTGGGTGGCTATAAAGGTACACTACGGGTATCTCCGAAAGTGTGTGTTGGGTTGGCACGAATCGAGACTGGGATTTGTCACTCCGTGTGACTGAGAGGTATCTCTGGGCCCACTCGGTAGAACATCATCATAATGTGCACAACGTGACCAAGGGGTTGATCACGGGATGATGTGTTACAGAACGAGTGAAGAGACTTGCCGGTAACGAGATTGAACAAGGTATCGGCATACCGACGATCGAATCTCGGGAAAGTACAATACAGATAGACAAAGGGAATTGTATACGGGATCGATTGAGTCTTTGACATCGTGGTTCATCCGGTGAGATCATCGTGGAACATGTGGGAGCCAACATGGGTATCCAGATCCCGCTGTTGGTTATTGACCGGAGAACGTCACAGTCATGTCTGCATGGTTCCCGAACCCGTAGGGTCTACACACTTAAGGTTCGATGACGCTAGGGTTATAAAGGAAGTTTGTATGTGGTTACCGAATGTTGTTCGGAGTCCCGGATGAGATCCCGGACGTCACGAGGAGTTCCGGAATGGTCCGGAGATAAAGATTTATATATAGGAAGTCCTGTTTTGGTCACCGGAAAAGTTTCAGGTTTTATCGGTAACATACCGGGACCACCGGGAGGGTCCCGGGGGTCCACCAAGTGGGGCCACCATCCCCGGAGGGCAGCATGGGCCAAGTGTGGGAGGGGACCAGCCCCAGGTGGGCTGGTGCGCTCCCCCCACAAGGGCCCAAGGCGCCAAGGGTTTGGGGAGGGGGCGCCCCACCTTGCTTGGGGGGCAGGTTTCCCCCTCTCCCCCCTTTGGCCGCCCCCCTAGATGGGATCTAGGGCTGGCCGTCGCCCTTAGGGGTGGAAACCTAGGTGGGGGCGCAGCCCCCTCTCCCCCTATATATAGTGGAGGCAAAGGAGCAGCCCAATACACGAAAATAGAAAATAGCTAGTGGGTTTTCTTAGACGTGTGCATTACAAACACATATACCATATGAAAAGAAAACACACATGGACAACCAACCACAATTCTTTATAGAATAAAAAAAGTTAAAATGGTAGACATTCATTTTTGCACGGGAAAGTGTGCCGGTGGGTGCAATGATTTCCTTGACCCCATCGTCATTTCTTTCCGCCAGTGGCATGTTGCATCCGACCACCATAACTATGACCACACACGAGTACCTTGACTGTGACCATGCACTTTGACTTGCCAGGGGTGCTCGCCATCGTGTCTTCCTCCGCACCTTCACCTTCCTATTAGAATATACTTGGTACACATGTATTTGTAGTATAAGATTCATATTCCTTCTCCTATGTTATCTCTATGGGGGCTTATTGTCCTTGAAAACATGTACACAATGAATACTCGGCCACGGGGCTCAGCAATACAACCATGATCCCATCAATCCTCTCCTTTCTAATCCTCTTACACTCCCTTCTAAGGTCGTCAGCCTACAATGTGTTCATGCCCAGCTGCAGTGCATGCTCTTGCGGTGGAGGCGCCTATGAAAATACACTAACTAATCCAAAGAGAAATAGGTGAACTGGTTATCAAATCTGAAACGACAAACATATGTTTGTACTAAGCTTTAAAAGTAAAGGCGTTCCTTTCCCTCCATATATAATGCATTGGTTACGTTCTGTAAAAAACATCTCAGAAAATGGACCGCTAATAAATAGTTTCACCAACTGCACATTGCATGAATTGCAACTTAATACATCTCTCTCTCTCTCTCTCTCTCTCTCTCTCTCTCTCTCTATATATATATATATATATATATATATATATATATACACGCAACCGTCAGGGTGAATGGATCTCTTCACACTACATGAGTCACTGATTTTCACCACATAACAAAACTTTCTCCTATGTTGTTTAATAGCAACAATGCAAGAAAAAGAAATAGAAAAATGAGAGGCCTTTAGCTTGAGAAAAGGAGACACCAGGAATTCTACAGTTTGCATCGAACCAGACAAACTTTCTCCAACTAGCGGTGCTTCAACGCCACACTGTTCTTTCCTTTGGAACTTGAAGCATTCAAGTTTGTTTATGAGGAAGAAATGTAGCAACATAGCAGAAACACTTGGAGATACGTGCGATGTAACCTGAAGATTACAACAAGGGATTAGTTTATGGATTTGCTTAGGTAGTTGTGATATGATCGTAAACTACGGGCCAAGGAGTGATTGTAGACTCATCACAAGTTTTGGTTTAGTCTTGCTAAACCTCAGTTGGCTGAGACTTGGTATGTCTCAGTAGATGCTATAATCGTGAGACCTTACATTGAGAAACGTGCAAATTTTCTTTTTCAGGTTTTTTTTTCTTACATGTTATGCCACACCCTTTTTGTTTTATCTTGAAAGAAAAATTGTGACACGATAACCTGAGAAAAAGGGGGCAAAAGATGCTATGATCGGCATTGTCGCTGTCTCCTCCGACCACCATGTGCGCCTAAGGTCCGCGGTTCCCCGCATTCGCGACATGTCTTCCTCCACGAATCGTCCTCGAGTAAAACGCATCCGCGGTCATTGAACTTATGTCGAAAACTCACTTTGGTCACCGTAATTAAGAATACAATCAATACGATCATTATATACAACTTGAAGTGATTATACGGTCACCGGCTCATTGTATAGTTCCGTATTTCACTCTGTTGACTGGTCGAACATCATAACACCCTCTCTCTATCTTTATATGGGCCCCATGTGTTAGTGAAAAAACATAGAAGCCATGCATCGCAGAGAATCGAACCAGGGAGCAACAGTCCTGTCTAGCCGCACCGCCGCGTGTGTGTGCATGCATGCACGCTATCGCGCGCGGGCGGGACGGGGCTTTCTGCTCCCTCTGGATGCTATGATCCGTGCGTGCTCCGGCACTTTCTTTCTCCACCCAACGGCCGCTCAGTTTCCTACCCTTGTCCCTTTCCCAACACAAAAAAGAACACAATCTTTGTACTCAGCCACGGGGCCATTTTTGTACCTCTAGTATGCAGGTATATTATGTAAATACATATATTGGACGTTCGTCATCTTCACCCACGGGCGCATCCCCCAGGGCACGCCGCTTCACTCCATGCCGCACGCCATCACCACCGGCACCTCGACAAGCCCGGCCACCATCACCGAATGCATTGCGCAGCTCCACGCCGGGAGCAGGTACTAGTGTCTGTTAGCGAACGTGTGTATGTGTGTGTATAGATAGTGCTCCTCCTAGTGGTGTACATTGTAACGTTGTCTAGGACCTAGTCTTCAGGCTGGTTATGTGTTAGTTAGTTGAGACTCTCTACTTACATATACATGTAAGAACCAGTCTCTCCTACCGTCGCTTTGAATCTGACAACATCCTCTTAGTTCCCTGAACCCTTCACTACTTCTTGAGCCCACGCGCATGCATGGCTTCTATGTTTTTTCACTAACACATGGGGCCCATATTTTTTTTTGGAAAAGGGGACGTGCCCCAGCCTCTGCATCAGAAAGATGCATACGGCTCATATTATTAAAAGGATAAACCAGTAGCATAGTACCGAAAGGTCATAGTAGAAACTATAACAAAATCTGTAAATAAGAAAAGCCCAAAGCCACAACCGGCTGGCAAAACAATAGGATCAATACATGTCTATCCTATTACATGACCGCCATCCAAACCGGTTGAAAATATCCCGAGCTACCATCTCCCATCGGGTAGACGCAGTAACCAAACGCTCCCTGGCCTCCGTCGGAGTGAGTAGCGACCACATACGGATGAACGCCGTGGCCCTGAAGATAACCTGCAAAAAGTGAATGTTTGTTGATCGGTTAAAGACTAAGTCATTTCTACAATTCCATATTGCCCACAAAAGTGCACAAACGCCAACCCGAATGTGTCTTGCAATGTCAGAATCCACCCCATCTAGCCATGTTCCAAATAACATACTAATAGAGGTGGGCTGACTAATATTAAAAGCAATATGAACCGACCGCCACAGAATCTTAGCCAACGGGCAATCGAGAAAGAGGTGTTTGATGTTTTCAGAATGATCACAGAAGCTACATCGAGACGGACCTACCCAATTACGTTTTGCAAGGTTATCCTTAGTCAGAATGACTTGTTTATGCACAAACCACATAAACACTTTAATACGTAAGGGTACTTTAACTTGCCAAACATGTAAGGAGGTAGGGATGACAGTAGAGTTAATGACATCCTGATACATTGATTTGACCGAGAACACACCGTTCTTAGTAAGTTTCCAATGCAACTGATCAGGGTTAGAAGACAACCGGACATCCATTAAACGACGAACCAGATGGAGCCAGGCCTCCCAACGATTTCCAACAAGCGTCCGCCTAAAGTTGATATTGAGGGGAACGGATTGTAAAACAGTAGCAACATAGGCACCTCTACGTTGGACTATGTTATACAAAGAAGGATATTGAAGTGCTAGTGGGGTCTCCCCAAGCCACGTATCCTCCCAAAACCTCGTCGTGGTACCATTCCCAACAATAAATTTAGTCTTGTTGAAAAAGATTTGTTTAACTCTCATCAAACCCTTCCAAAAGGGCGAGTCGGAAGGTCTCACAGTCACCTGAGCCAAGGTTTTAGCAAAGAGATATTTATTGCGTAAAATCTGTGCCCAAGTGGCCTCCGTCTCAGATGACAACTTAAAAAGCCACTTGCTAAGGAGACATATATTTTTGATTTCCAGATTTTCAATACCTAGGCCACCTTGGTCCTTAGGTCTGCAGATAATATCCCACTTCGCAAGTCTATACTTCCGTTTAAGCTCATCAATTTGCCAAAAGAATCGAGATCGATAGAAATCTAACCTTTTCCTAACTCCAACCGGAACCAAGAAAAAGGATAACAGAAACATAGGCATACTAGTAAGGACCGAATTAATCAGAATTAATCGACCTCCATATGACATGAGCTTTCCTTTCCAACAGCTCAGTTTCTTTTCAAAACGATCCTCAATACATTTCCACTCAATATTAGTTAGCTTACGATGATGAATGGGTATCCCTAAATACGTAAATGGTAAAGAACCCAATTCACATCCGAACAATTGTTGATACGAGTCCCGGTCATCATTTGCTCTTCCAAAGCAAAACAATTCGCTCTTGTGGAAGTTGATTTTAAGCCCAGACAATTGTTCAAATAAGCAAAGCAGCAGCTTCATGTTCCTTGCTTTCGCTATATCATGTTCCATAAATATGATAGTATCATCAGCATATTGAAGAATGGATATCCCGCCGTCTACTAGATGTGGAACCAGGCCACCTACCTGTCCTGCATCCTTTGCCCGACCTATTAAAATAGTCAGCATATCAGCCACTATGTTAAACAGGATCGGTGACATAGGGTCTCCTTGCCGTAGCCCCTTGTGTGTTTGGAAATAATGACCCACGTCATCATTCACCTTAATCCCGACACTCCCTTTTTGCGTTAAAGAGTCAATTTGATTTCTCCAGGCCGAATCAAAACCTTTCATACGCAAAGCTTGTTGAAGGAAAGGCCATTTGACTTTATCATATGCTTTTTCAAAATCCACTTTAAAAACTACGCCATCAAGTTTTTTGGAGTGGATTTCATGGAGCGTTTCATGCAAGACAACAACCCCTTCCAGGATGTTTCTATCCGGCATGAAAGCTGTCTGGGACGGCTGAACTACTGTGTGTGCTATTTGTGTAAGCCTGTTTGTCCCCACCTTAGTGAAGATTTTGAAACTCACATTTAGCAGACAAATGGGTCGAAACTGCTCAATCCGAACAGCCTCTGTCTTCTTAGGCAGAAGAGTTATCGTCCCAAAATTTAGCTTGAACAATTGAAGCTGCCCCTCAAAAAACTCGTGAAACATGGGCATCAAGTCTCCCTTGATAAAATGCCAACACTTCTTGTAAAACTCCGCCGGAAACCCGTCCGGCCCTGGAGCCTTGTTGTTCTCCATTTGAGTAATAGCCTCAAACACCTCTTTCTCCGAGAAAGGAGCAGTCAAGAGCTCATTCTCGGCAGTCTCAAGTTGAGGCACATCCTCAACCCTAGACTCATCCAACGACACGAAAGTCTCTACCGGGGGACCAAACAACTGTTTATAATAATTGGTAATATAATCTTTGAGATTATCCTGACCAACTATCGTCCCTTCATCTTGTTCTAATTGGAAAATTCTTTTTTTACGATGCTTCCCATTCGCAATCATGTGAAAGAATTGAGTGTTATCCTCGCCTTCTACGATTTTGCGAACCTTGGCTCGCAATGCCCACTTCAATTCCTCCTCACGGAGAAGCTTTTTAAGCTGCATCTCTGCATCTATCTTTGTTTCCAACTCATTGGAATCCAAGATAGAGGTTTCTGCTTTAGCTTCGAAGTTTTGAATGATTAGAAGAAGTCTGTCCTTCTCCACCTTATAAATCCCATGCGTGTGCTTAGCCCAGCCACGAAGGAATCGACGGAGATGACGAATCTTGGATTGCCATCTGTCGATAGGCGTCCTACCTCCCGAGTCCATAGCCCACTCTCTAGCTAGCAACTCGAGGAACCCTTCTCTTTCAAACCAGGCAAGTTCAAACGAGAAAATGTTCTTGTTTCCCACGAAATTTTGAACTCCGGAGTCGACTAGTAGCGGTGTATGATCCGAGACACCTCGAGTCAAAGCCTGCACCGTTACCAGGGGAAACTTCTGTTCCCACTCGACACTAGCTAGCACACGGTCAAGTTTCTCAAAGGTCGGGACCGGTAACGAATTAGCCCAAGTGAATTTCCTACCCGAGAGCTCGATCTCTCTGAGATCCAAACTTTCAATGATAGTGTTGAACATAAAGGGCCATCGACCGTCAAAATTGGCATTATTCTTGTCCTCTTTTCTTCGGATAATGTTGAAATCCCCTCCCACTAAGAGAGGTAACTGTTCATTACCACAGATGCGCACCAAATCTGCCAAGAAATCTGGTTTGAGTTCTGGTTGTGCAGCTCCGTAAACTGCCACCAAAGCCCAATCAAACCCATCTGCCTTAGATCTAACCCGAAACTTGACAGCGAACTCGCCCATAACTACGCTCCGAACCTCCAACGTTTCACACTTAACCCCAAGTAAAACCCCGCCGGATCTTCCCCGAGGTGGGAGGCAATGCCAATCAAAATCTACCCCCCCAGACAAAGTGGCAAGAAATTGATTAGTGAAATTGCTTCTTCCAGTCTCGGACAAAGCAATAAAATCTAAATGATGTTCAAGAGAAGCATCCGCTAGAAACCTCCTTTTAGCCAAGTCTCTAAGACCTCTGCTATTCCAGAAAATGCCTCTCATAAGTCATCATGAAATTTTTTGGCAGTACGGATCCTAGCACTCCTACGCACTGCGGAAACTGGATAAACCTTTCTTTTCCATGTCCGCTTAGGCTTCACTTGACCATCAACCTGAACATGGCCCTCATTCTCAACTTCTAGCACTAAAGGCTCATCTACATGAAGAGACGTCTCAGGCTGTGAGTCTTCCTCTACCTCGAGACATGCAGGGTCAAGATCGGCACACATACCATCGAGAACCCTAACCCCAAGCGCATCAATCTCCGAATCATTCATTGGTTTAACTGCAGCTATGTGACGAATCATATCTACCGCACGCTCAGCTTCCAAATCAAGAATGTCGTTAACTGATTTAGCAATTTGAAGATCATTATTACCAAGTGAAATTCCTAGTTGATTTGCATTATGGATGATTTCATTATCAGTGAAATGCAAAATGGAATTTGACTTAATAACAGACATACCGGTGGTGGTCTCGACGTCCTGCAACTTGGCAGCCCTCAAAGCACACCGCAGTTGAATGTCATCGACGTCCGGCTGCTCCTGCAACCTCCCGCTGATCCGCCTTCCCTGGGTGACAGGGTCCGGGATACCACCAAAGGTGATGACCTCCTCGCAGGAAGCCCTGCAAGGGGAGAGACCTCCTGCCCCTCCCCCCACAGCGACGCCCCGGGTCGCCGTCACCAGCGCAGGAGAAGAAGTCGGCGGCGCCGCCTGCAGCCCGTCAACAGGCGACCCACCAGCAGCTGGCTCTGGGGCAGCCCACACGCCGCGCACCGAGGAGGAGGCAGTAGCTGCAGTGGCTCCACCCAGCCCACCTAACACAGTGGGGGCCGGTGAGCCGACTACCCCCTGCCCTGGCGCACTAACGGCGGCGTGAAGAGGTGAGGACTCCTCCCTAGCCAAGGAGGCCGGACTGGCCTGTGAAGACACCGGTCTTTGACCAACAGCCGACCCTCCCAGAAGATCAGTAGCCGCCTCTGATGCCGGCAAGGAAGGAGAGCGCGGTGCGCGGGCCTCCTGCCCGCTAGACCCATCCGAGGCCCGCCGAGCCTCCGGAGTGGTCGTTACTACTGCGCTGGCCCTGAGTCCCGACGATCCGACGCACCGGCAAAGCAGAGAAGGACCTGACCGTACTCCCGGCCAGCTCCGCCGAGTCGTCCAAAAGAGTCGTCATGTCCAGCCGCGGGTACCGGCGATGAAGGAGGAGAAACAACCTCCTGTGCAGAAAGTCTGTCCGTTTCCTCAGCCCTCAAGACCTCCGAAATCACCGGTGGCACATGCTCAGACGGATCATCCAACTCCACACGATCACTCCAAAGACGAGGAGGCGCAGAGAAAGCCCCTACGGAGCCAAGCTGAAGCATGTTGGACGGTGCCGAAACCGGTGTTTTCCCCTGAGCCGACTCTGCTGGCTTAGACGAATCCACAGGCCTGGAACCCCTGTCACCATCACCGGGTGCGTCATCTCCCCGGTTCCCAGAAGCACCTCCCCCCTCAGAGGTATCCATAGGTAGCAGCTCCTCAAAATCCTGAAACAAGTCCGGGTCCTCATACTCGACATTCAACATGTAAGCAATACCCTCATAACACCATCTGACCACGTTCGGCAAGAACTGAATATTAGCTATGCTTATCAACAAACGAGCTACACCGTGAGCACGAGTGAAAGGCATATCCACTTGCTCCGTCTTACCGAGCAAGGACCCCAAGCTCCACGTGACAAAGAAATCATCCAAGGGCTCGGAAGGTGCCCCCGAAAATCGAACCCAGATCTGAGTCAGTGGTGTGCCCTGCGGTTCCTTCTTTTTCCACTCATCAAACTGCAACACAAAGCTAGTTCCAGTAACTCGACTCATGCCAAACTTGAGAATCCTCTTCTGATCCTCTTTAGAAGGGAAATCCACTTTGTAAGACTTATCAGAAAGTTGGATGATCAAAAATGCTAAACTGACGGGCATAGCAGTTGTGATGTTTGACCAGTCAACAAAGTAAAATACGGAGTTATACGATAAGCCAGTGACCGTATAATCACCTCAAGTCGTATATAGTGACCTATTTGATGGTATTCTTAAGTACGGTTACCAAAGTGAGCTTTCGACACAAGTTCAATGACTGCGGATGCATTTTACTCAATCGTCCTCCGTACATTCATCTCACTCCTCAAACTCTGCGCAGCGCGCAGACCTCCCCACGGACCGCCTCGTCCACGCCCAGTCTCGCGGCAGCGACGCTGGACAACAAGTGCGCCAAGTGCCTCCACTCAGCGTCGGGGGCAGGGTGTTCGAAAATATGCTCGTGCCGAACCTTGTAGGAGGAAGCGCTCGTCGCGAGGTACGCGAGCAACGGGCACGCTGGGGTGGCCATGGCGATAGTAGATGAGATGCAGGATGAGGACGGGGACTCGGACACCGAGACGAGCTACGCGTACGTTAAGAGAGACCATGAAGATGTTGGGGACGAAGAAGCCACTGAATTCTTGGAAGACAGCATGACATCATCAACATCATAGGAGGCTATGTGATCAACATATGAGACTGGCACGAGCGTCAAGGAGAGCCCGACGATTGGCGCAGAAGCAGAGTCACGGGAGGGCTCCGAGTCGATGTACTTGAACGTGCTGTCGTCCTTGTCCTACGGTTCGGAGATCGATGCCTCGGCTGCCGGTTCTCCGTTCCGCGCCGCGCTGCCTTCCAGTGGAGCTTTGTTAACCGAGGAGCTACTGGAGGCCGACGCGGCAGTGCCGAGGATGAAACAGGAGGAGGATGGGGTTGAGGAGGCCGAGGATAAGCAAAAATGCTAAACTGACGGGCATAGCAGTTGCTGCTGCACCACGCGTAGTGCCGCCTCCAGCAGGTGACCTTGGCGTGAGCCAAGGATCAGCCTCAGTTCATCCGATCAACAAGCCGTGTTAGACTATGTATAGCTTCTGTACTTATGTACGTATTGTAACACATCCATTATATATAAAGAGATAAGCCACCCCTAGAGGGTTGTGCTGGTTCCCCCAAAACTTATTGTCTTACATGGTATCACGCTAGGTTACGATCGCTTCCGCTTCCAAACCCTAATACCCGCACCGCCGCTGCAGCTGCCGCCGCCTTCACCGCCGCCATGTCGAGCGCCGCCACCACCGGTTCCACTGCAGCGGGGTTCCTCCCGGCCTCTCTTGCGGCTCTGCTCAACCTCCCGCTCGATGCCGTCGCCGTTCCGGCTCCGATTGGGACCAGGAGCATCGGCTCCGTCTACTCCATGCCGCCGGCGCCCTCGCTTGGGCGCGACCTCGTGGTCCACACCGCGGTGCCGCCGTCCGCTGCAGACTCCGCGGGCGTCGTCCCGCCGCTCCTGCCGCAAGCGGATGACACCGCCCCGCTGGCGGGGTTGGCGGCGTCCACCCCGGCCGCGGGCCTTGCGGCGTCCGACCCGGCCGCGAGCTTTGCGACGTCCGCCCTGGCTGCGGTCCCGCCTCCTCCCGCATCGGCTTCGGTGCCTCCGGCTGCCTCCATGGTGTTTGCACCCCAGGCAGCCCCCTCGATGGGATCGTCTTCGCCGCCGCCGTTTCACTTCGGTCATCTCATCACCATCAAGCTCTCCGCCGACAACTACATCTTCTGGCATGCGCAGGTTCTCCCGCTCTTGGGGAGTCACTACCTGCTAGGCTACGTCGACGGATCGCTTCCCTGCCCACCCGCACTGGTAGACAGCGTGCACGGCCCGGTCTACAATCCGGCCCATCGCGTCTGGACGGGGCAGGACCAGGCGAACCTCTCCTCCATCCAGGGGTCGCTCTCGCCGGCAGTTGCCGGACTTGTTGTCTTCGCGAAGACGTCTCATGAGGCCTGGACCATCCTTGAGCGAACCTTTGCAGCGCAGTCCCAGGCTCGTGTCTCTGCACTCCGTCGTCAGCTTGGAGAGTGTCAGAAGCTTGACTCCACTGCCACTGAGTTCTACAACAAGGTCAAGGGCCTCGCCGACACATTGGCCTCCATTGGACAGCCCCTCACCGACTCCGAGTTCAACTCGTTTATTGTCAATGGTCTTGATGAGGAGTATGATGCCTTAGTCGAGATCATCAACGAGCGGGGCAACTCGACACCCATGCTGGCACACGAGGTTTTCTCTCGGCTCCTTCTCACTGAGCAACGGGTCGAGACACGCCGCTCCAGGGGCACTGGCTCCCTCTCGGCCAACGCCGCCACCAAGGGTGGCCGCAATTCTTCATCACCCCGGTCTCCCTTGGGGCTGCCACCGTCGCCCGCCTCGGCCCCCCCACCTACTGCGACCTTACCGGGGGCTGGCGGTCCACGTGTGTGCCAGCTTTGTGGCCGCGATGGGCACTGGGCCTCCAAGTGTCATAAGCGCTTCCAGCGAAGCTTCCTTGGTCTTGGCAATGACGGCAAAGATACACGCAACAATGCCCATCAGGTCGCCATGGCTGATCGTCCCGCGCCGCAGAAGCAACAGGGACACACTCAGTCCTACTCCATCGATCCACACTGGTACATGGACTCTGGGGCGACAGAGCATCTGACCAGCGAGATGGGGAAGCTTCACACTCGTGAACCCTATCATGGCTCCGACAAGATCCACACCGCCAATGGAGCAGGTATGCACATCTCTCATATTGGTCAAGCATCTCTTCTCACTAGACATGCCAATAGGAGTCTTCAGCTTCGCAATGTTCTTCGAGTTCCATCTGTGACCCGTAATCTTCTATCAGTTCCTAAACTTACACGTGATAATAATGTGCTTTGTGAATTTCACCCTTTTGATCTTTTTATTAAGGATCGGGGCACGAGGGACATTCTTCTTAGTTGGCGGTTGTGCCAGGGCCTCTACCGTCTGGAGCATCCTGGCGTCGCCCGTGTTTTCAGTGGAGTCCGGGTCTCTCCGTCACAGTGGCATGCTCGTCTTGGTCACCCGGCCACACCTATTGTCCGTCATATTTTGCGTCGTCATGAGCTTCCTAGTTTGTCTAGTAATAAAGATGTAGCAGTGTGTGATGCTTGTCAGCAGGGGAAGAGTCATCAACTTCCTTTTTTGGAGTCCAGTCGTGAGGTGAAACATCCTTTAGCACTTGTGTTTTCAGATGTATGGGGTCCTGCTCAGACTTCTGTCAGTGGTCATAATTACTATATCAGTTTCGTTGATGCTTATAGTCGCTTTACCTGGCTTTACCTTATTAAACGCAAATCTGATGTGTTTGATATTTTTGTTCAGTTTCAAAAACATGTTGAACGTCTTCTCAAGCACAAAATTGTTCATGTCCAGTCGGACTGGGGGGGCGAGTATCGCAACCTCAACTCCTTTTTTCAGTCGCTTGGGATAGCTCATCGTTTAGCATGTCCACATACACATCAGCAGAATGGTTCAGTCGAACGTAAGCATCGTCATATTGTTGAAGCTGGTCTTACTCTTTTGGCCCATGCATCTGTTCCGTTTCGGTTTTGGAGTGATGCTTTCACCACTGCATGCTTTCTCATCAACCGTACTCCCACTCGTGTTTTATACATGAAGACTCCCATTGAGGTTCTCCTTAATGAACAACCTGATTATACCTTTTTCAAGGTATTTGGGTGTGCTTGCTGGCCGCATCTTCGTCCATATAATAAGCGCAAGCTTGAGTTTCGTTCTAAGAAGTGTGTTTTTTTTGGCTATAGCTCTCTTCATAAAGGTTACAAATGTCTTCATGTTCCCACTAATCGTGTCTATATATCTCGGACGTCGTGTTTGATGAGCATGTTTTTCCCTTTGCCAAACTTCCTGTGTCCACTGTCGAACCACCATCTCTGCATTCATCCTCTGTTGCTTCTGACCAATTTGATGATGTTGCATACTCTCCTTTGCTGTTACCTAACCATGGTGCAGGAACCGGACGTGGGGTTCGTTTGGAGCTGTTGGAGGATTCACCATCTGATGGGGTTATGTACCTAGGGTAGGGTCATGGACCTGATCTAAGTACCTTACCCAAGGACATCCTTAGAAGAGGTCGCCTTCCAGTCGACCAACGAGGACTCACTCGACTGACCTGAAGGACTCGACCACGAAGACTCACTCGACCACCAGGAGGTCAAGAGGCACTCTGCACTGCAACGGCCTGTAATCAAGTAGACTTTATGATAGTAAAGGCACTTTATGTGGGGCGTTACCAGTAACGCCCCAGACTTAACTCACCTTAAACCCTCTCCTACGTGGGCTGGCTGGGGTCCTGGCGCACTCTATATAAGCCACCCCCCTCCACAGGCAGAAGGGTTCGGCACCTTGTAACTCATATACTCATAATCCACTCGACCGCCTCCGGGCTCCGAGACGTAGGGCTATTACTTCTTCCGAGAAGGGCCTGAACTCGTACATCCCTTGTGTTTACAACCTCTCCATAGCTAGGACCTTGCCTCTCCATACCTACCCCCCACTCTACTGTCAAGCTTAGAACCACGACAGTTGGCGCCCACCGTGGGGCCGGTGTTTTAGCGATTTTGTGGAGAAGTTGCGATTCTTCTGAGTACTTTCATCATGGTGTCTGCTGGAGTTTTGGTCGAGGGTCAAGAGATCCGTCTCGGCACTCTCACCTTCATCGCCGACGACTCCGCATGGCTCCAGGAGGCTCCACTCGACGTAGAAGCGCTCCCCGTCCGCGGTGCGACGCATTTTCGCGCATGTGTCCGCGGTGTTCTGCTGCGGCAACCGTCGACCCAGTATCGGTCGGCTCCTTTATCGTCCACCCTCCCGGTCTCCCGCCAGCGCAAGCGCTCGGGCCGGTCGAGGCTTCAGCGATGGGTGAGGCACGCGGTGGCTCGCCAATCAGCCACCACCCAAGTCGCGGCAATCGAGCCCGACGAATATCCCTACGGCTTGTTCGACCCGTCGACTGGCTCCGTAGAGACTGCATCCGAGTGCGGTAGCAGTGATCCAGCGGCAGAAATCTTGATGGTCGACGGGCCCCGCGGTCCCCCTGGCTTCGCCCATGACGGTGGAGCAGGTGACGGAGACGACCCCGCACGAGGCTACGAAGAGTACCAGCCCGAGCCACTCGACTCTCTGCAAAGAGAGGAACTTCGCCGCAGGAACGAGGATCCCCTGCGTATTCCCATCGCAGGAGAAACCCCCGAGGCTCGTGCCTTGGAGGAGGCGCGTCTGGCCAATTTGGCCGAGCGCACTCGACTGGAGAATCTTCAGCGAGCACTCGACGAGCGCGCGCGGCAACGAGTTCCCGACACCAATCGACGTCAACTCTTCCCGCCGACTCAGGTATATCGAACCCCAATCCAGAATTTAGCAGCTGCGACCCGTATAGCAGAGTCCATCCAGCCTTCGCAGTCGGAAGCTGGCAGAGGTTTGCTGCAGATCAGGGATCTGCTTCGGGCAGTAGGAGATCAGAATTCAGCCGTGTCTCTGTCGCGCAACAGAATTCACAGTCGATCCGTCACTGTGAATACGGTTCAGTCGGCTCATAGCCCCAGATCGCCTCCGCGGCGTGAAGGGCGCGAGAATCGACGAGATCAATATGGCGACAGACTCGACCGAGATGATAGGCGTCGAGTGCCCTATTCCCCTCCGAGGGGTGGGTCTTACGCTCCTCGGCAGCCAGATGATAGGCGTCAGTATAGTACAGGGTGTAGGGTTCCAGTCGACCCCAGAGAACCAGGCTTCGACGCGCGATCCATTATCGTGCAAGGGTTGGTTGACCGGAATAGAGCCCATCGAGGTGGACTCGACAGAGATGTACCCACAAGCAGTCGAGTGCATGTTTCTGGTCCTGAATGTTTCAGCAGAGCTATCAGAGCCGCAGTTATCCCTCCCAATTTCAGGTTGGCAACAGGAGTCAGCAAGTTCACTAGTGAGTCTAAGCCTGAAACTTGGCTTGAAGACTACCGAGTGGCAGTTCAGATTGGTGGTGGGAACGACGAGGTGGCCATGAAGCATTTACCCCTCATGTTGGAAGGTTCTGCCAGGGCATGGTTGACTCAATTACCTCCTAGCAGCATTTACACTTGGGAAGATTTGTCCCGAGTGTTCATCAGAACGTTTGAAGGAACTTGCAAGTGACCAGCTGGGTTGACAGAGTTGCAAGTCTGCGTGCAGAAGGCTAATGAGACTCTCAGAGAGTATATTCAGAGGTGGATCACTTTGCACCACACTGTGGAGAATGTGTCTGATCATCAGGCAGTCTGCGCCTTCAAGGATGGCGTCAAGAACAGAGAACTGAGTTTGAAATTTGGTCGAACCGGTGACATGAGCTTGAGTCGGATGATGGAGATTGCTACCAAGTACGCCAACGGCGAAGAAGAAGACCGACTCCGAAGCGGCAAGCACAAGCTGAGTCAGTCAGAAAAAGGAAACACCAGCCGGAAACAGAAGCGGAAGGCTGAACCGGCAGCTCCTGGAGAGGCTCTGGCCGTGACTCAAGGAAAGTTTAAGGGGAAACCAAAAGGATCCTGGAACCCCAAGAAGGTGAAGGATAAAGAAGGGAACGACGTGATGGACATGCCATGTCACATTCACACGAAGAAAGACGAAGAGGGGAATATCATCTACCCGAAGCACACCACTCGCCAATGTCGACTCCTGATCCAGCAGTTTCAGGGAAAACAGTCTAAGGACAAGGAGAAGGAGTCGGACAAGGCCGAAAACAAGGAGGACAGTGAGGAAGGATATCCGCATATCAACTCCACTCTGATGATCTTTGCAGATGTGGAAAGCAGAAGTCGACTGAAAGTGATTAACCGAGAGGTGAACATGGTTGCCCCAGCAAAAGCAAATTATCTGAAGTGGTCTCAAACACCCATCACATTCGACCAATCTGATCACCCGACTCATATTGCCACCCCTGGGAGGCAAGCTTTGGTGGTCGATCCAGTTGTCGAAGGCACTCGACTGACAAAAGTGCTGATGGATGGTGGAAGTGGACTGAACTTGTTGTATGCAGACACATTGAAAGGTATGGGCATTCCGATGTCCCGACTGAGCACTAGTAACATGAGCTTCCATGGAGTTATACCAGGGAAGAAGGCCGAGTCACTCGGCCAGATAGCTTTGGACGTGGTGTTTGGTGATTCGAAGCATTTTCGCAAAGAAAAGTTGACGTTTGAGGTCGTGGATTTTCAGAGTGCATATCATGCCATTTTGGGGAGACCAGCTTATGCGCGGTTCATGGCTCGACCATGCTACGTATACCTCAAATTGAAGATGCCCGGTCCCAAAGGAGTGATCACTGTCACCGGTGATAGGAAAAAGGCAGAAGAGTGCTTTCAGAAGGGCTCCAAGATCGCCGATTCCCAGGTGACAGCGGTCGAGTTCGAAGAATACAAGCAAAACACAGATCCGAGTGACTTGCTGCGATCCAAGAAGCCCGCCACAGAGTCTGCTTTCCAGTCGTCCGAGGAGATAAGCTCAGATATGTGCTCCAGATTCACTTTGATTCCTCCAACAATGAGGCAGAATATGAGGCCCTCTTATATGGGTTGCGCATGGCCATTTCACTCGGCGTCCGTCGCCTAATGGTCTATGGCGACTCGGGTTTAGTGGTCAATCAGGTGATGAAAGAGTGGGACGTGAGAAGCCCAGCCATGACTGGATACTGCAGTGCAGTGAGGAAGCTGGAAAAGAAGTTCGAGGGGTTGGAGCTCCATCATATACCCCGACTGAAAAATCAAGCAGCTGATGATCTAGCAAAAATAGGTTCCAAGAGAGAAGCCATTCCGAGTGGTGTGTTCTTGGAGCATATACACACTCCGTCAGTCAAAGAAGATCCTTTCACCGAAGAAACTCCGCAGCCCAAGAGTGCCACAGATCCGACTGAAGTTGAAGTCCCAGCGGTGGTCGACTTGATCATGGAGGTTTTGGTGGTCATTCCCGACTGGACGATTCCGTATGTTGCATATATCTTGAGGAAAGAGCTTCCGGAGGATGAGGAAGAGGCTCGATAGATCGTCCGTCGATCTAAGGCCTTTACTGTAATCAAAGGACAATTATACAGAGAAAGCGCGACTGGAGTCGGTCAGAAGTGCATAACACCTGAAGAAGGTCGACTCATCCTCAATGATATTCACTCGGGGACCTGTGGTCATCATGCGTCCTCTCGGACCATCGTGGCCAAAGCATACCGAGCCGGATTTTACTGGCCAAAGGCGAATGAGATGGCAAAAGAGATAGTGGATAAGTGCGAGGGATGTCAATTCTACTCGAATATGTCACACAAGCCTGCGTCGGCTCTGAAGACCATCCCACTCGTCTGGCCTTTCGCAGTATGGGGATTGGACATGGTCGGCCCCTTAAGAACAGGACGAGGTGGCTTCACGCATGTACTGGTGGCAGTCGACAAATTCACCAAGTGGATCGAGGCTAAACCAATCAAGAGCCTTGACACCGGTACTGCTGTTAGCTTCATCAGGGAACTAATATTCAGATATGGAGTCCCGCACAGCATCATTATGGATAATGGGTCGAACTTTGACTCAGAGGAATTCAGAGCTTTCTGCGACTCCCAGGGCACACGGGTCGACTATGCATCAGTCACCCATCCGCAGTCGAATGGACAAGCAGAGCGAGCTAATGGACTGATTCTTAAGGGATTGAAGCCTCGACTGATGCGTGATCTCAAACACGCGGCTGGAGCTTGGGTCGACGAACTTCCCTCTGTACTCTGGGGACTGCGGACCACACCTAATCGGTCGACCGGAAGAACTCCCTTCTTCTTGGTCTACGGAGCTGAAGCAGTCTTGCCGAGTGATCTTCTCCATAATGCTCCCCGAGTTGAAATCTACAACGAAGCAGAAGCTGAACAAGCGCGGCAGGACGCAGTCGACCTTTTAGAGGAAGAAAGGGAGATGGCTCTGATCCGGTCGACCATCTACCAACAAGATTTGCGCCGTTTCCACGCCAGAAATGTGAGAGGTCGAGCCTTCCAGGAAGGGGATTTGGTTCTCCGAGTGGATCAGCACAAACCACACAAGCTTGCTCCTTCTTGGGAAGGCCCCTTCATCGTCACCAAGGTCCTCCACAACGGGGCGTACCGTCTTTACAACGTCGAGCATAATATCGACGAGCCCCGAGCTTGGAACGCGGAGCTACTCCGCCCATTTTACACTTAAGTTTTATCACTCAGATGAGTTGCAATAAAGTACTTCTGTAGTTCATGGACCTCAAAATAATAGTGTCATAGTTCCTCCATAATATCTGTCACTTTTTATTTTTTGTCCAATGAAATTCCCCTCAGTGGGTGACTTAGCTGCGAATCCGTTTCGCCTAAGTTTGTAAAAATCCTACCGAGTGGTGAGCCAGACTCCCACTCGGAGGCTTAGCTGCAAATCCGTTTCGCCTAAGTTATCAAAATCCTACCGAGTGGTAAGCCAGCCTTCCACTCGGAGGCTTAGCTGCAGCCCTGTGCTCGCCTAAGTTATCAAAATCCTACCGAGTGAGGAGCAACCCTTCCACTCGGGGGCTTAGCTGCAGTCCAAGGACTCGCCTAAGTTTATCAAAATCCTACCGAGTGTAGAGCAACCCTCTCACTCGGGGGCTTAGCTGCAGTCCAAGCACTCGCCTAAGTTTATCAAAATCCTACCGAGTGTAGAGCAACCCTCTCACTCGGGGGCTTAGCTGCAGTCCAAGCACTCGCCTAAGTTATAAAAATCCTACCGAGTGAGGAGCAACCCTCTCACTCGGAGGCTTAGCTGCAGCCCTGTGCTCGCCTAAGTTATCAAAATCCTACCGAGTGTAGAGCAACCCTCTCACTCGGAGGCTTAGCTACAGTCCAAGGACTCGCCTAAGTTTATCAAAATCCTACCGAGTGGTAAGCCAGCCTTCCACTCGGGGGCTTAGCTGCAGTGCAAGCACTTGCCTAAGTTTATCAAAATCCTACTGAGTGAGGAGCAATCCTCTTACTCGGGGGCTTAGCTGCAGTCCAAGCACTCGCCTAAGTTTATCAAAATCCTATCGAGTGAAGAGCAACCCTCTCACTCGGGGGCTTAGCTGCAGCCCCGTGCTCGCCTAAGTTATAAAAATCCTACCGAGTGAGGAGCAACCCTCCCACTCGGAGGCTTAGCTACAGTCCAAGCACTCGCCTAAGTTATAAAAATCCTACCGAGTGAGGAGCAACCCTCTCACTCGGAGGCTTAGCTGCAGCCCTGCGCTCACCTAAGTTATAAAAATCCTACCGAGTGAGGAGCAACCCTCTCACTCGGAGGCTTAGCTGCAGCCCTGCGCTCGCCTAAGTTATAAAAATCCTACCGAGTGAGGAGCAACCCTCTCACTCGGTGGCCTAGCTGCAGCCCTGTGCTCGCCTAAGTTATAAAAATCCTACCGAGTGGTAAGCCAGACTTCCACTCGGAGGCTTAGCTGCGGCCCAGTGCTCGCCTAAGTGGACTGAAGAATAAGTCGATTGCAATAAAGGCGCCTTGCTTTGAACCTGCAAAAGACATTTTGAGCCAAAGGCAATCGTATTCAAGCACCAAATTCAAGTTTGAATCGATATCTAAAGGAATCGAAAGTGCTCAGGCGTTAAGCCCGTTAAGGTTTGTCGGTTACAATTCCACTCGGCATACCGAGGCAAATTTAAAGCATCGAGCCAGAAGAAGTTTTTTACCCCTCCTGTGGAGGGCTGGAAGGTGCAACGAATTCATCAAGGTCAATTCCGTCGGCGATTCGAGTGGCAGCTGCAAGGAAAGTTTCCATAAAGGACCTGAAGTCGTGCTTCTTGGTATTGGCCACCCGAAGGGCCGCCAGCTTCTCCTCTCGCGCATCTTTGCAGTGGACTCGGGCCAGACACAGAGCGACATCTGCACCACACCGAGCCGAGGACTTCTTCCACTCCTGCACTCGACCAGGGATCGTGTTCAAGCGGGCCATCAGCGACTCAAGGTCATTCTCAAGTGTCTCCTCAGGCCAGAGCGTCGAGTCGATGCGCGATGTGGCGGCCTTCAGTTTTGCGAGATAGTCCACGACAGCTGCAACACGGGACTCCAGTCGGAAAACTTCCATGGCAACTTCGTCGTTCACCGGAGAATTGACGGGGTCGAGGTTTGGCTCCAGCCGGCTAGTTTCTTCTTCAAAGTTTTGACAAAATTCTGCAAGGGTGATCACTAAGTCAAGGGGATGGTCGAATGGAAAAATCACAATTGGAAATGTCTGCCAAGCATAGAGGTTTACCTTCAAGCATAAGAAACAGCTTCTTGGCAAGTCCGCTCAGGAAGGCCTCCAGATCAGTTTTCTTCCCAGTCAATTTGCTGACTTGGTCGATCAGGGCAGCTTTATCAGTTTTCAGTCGACTGACCTCCTTGTTGGCAATCCCAAGAGCAGCTTTCAGATTGGCATTGTCTTGTTCAAGCTTGGTGACTGAAGCTAACTTCTCGTCGGCAAGCTTGATCTTCTCAGCTAGCTCAAGGTCTTTCTTCTGCTGGGCCTCCCTTACCTTACCTACAAGTTACAGCAAGATCAGATTTTGAAACAAGCAAGGGGAAAAGCAGTCGTCAGGGTCTCACCAAACATACCTTCGGTCTCCTCCTTTGCCTTTGTCAGCTTCTCCTGAACCAGCTTCAAGCTCAGCTCGACTTGAGTATGTTTTTGTTCCAGCTCTGAGTAGCGAGCCACAAGATCACAAGAGTTCTGCGCAGAACCAATCAACTAAATGTCAAATATAATTCACTTTCGAGTGAAAAAGGGAAAAACACACGTTTCTAAGACTACAGCCGAATACAAGCATTCGACCGTAGTCTCGGGGACTACACCCAGTGGGTACACTCGACGTGCCCCCACTAATCCTGTTGAAGACAAAGTCGACCAGTCGACCTCAAAAAAAAAGAGATGCATTCTCTAAGACTGTGATCAACTGCAAGCAGTCGACCACAGTCTCGGGGACTACACCCAGTGGGTGCACTCAGCGTGCCCCCACCGGTTTGAGAAATCCAGTCGACATAGTCGACCGACAGAAAAATTGACATCATAAAGCCTAAGGCCGACTGCCAGCAGTCGACCTTAGCCTTGGGGACTACACCCAGCGGGTGCACTCAGCGTGCCCCCGCTAACACGGAGTTTATTCGACACACCCAGTGGGTGACTACTATAAATTCCGGAAAAGAAAAGTTTTTGGTAGCATATCCAACAGAACAAACAGCGGTCGACTGACCTGGACATTGCTTTGGAGGGCAGAACTGGCGTCATAAGCTGCCTGGCCCGCGTCCCGGATGGTCTTCAGCTGCTCCATCATGAGTCCCGCCTGGCGTATTGCCTCCTTCGCTGCGCCAGCTTGGTCCTCTGGGACGTGGTGCGTCGTGAAGAGGGAGGGCTGCTGAGCACTCGTCAGTGGATTTGCGAAGGACACCATGTGTCGAGTGGTGTTCTCTTCCTCCACAGTCAGAATCTCAGGCGCCGTCACATCCTCAGGCACCTTACTGGCGGACGCTTTCCGACTCCTCCTGCGCTTCAGCGGCTCTTCATCCTCATCATCATCAGGAAGATTGATAACAGTATTGGGTGGAGCTGCGGAGAAGAATCAGGATCAGAGATCGCGAGTCAGTCGACTAAGAACGGCGTTAAGAATACAGTACCTGGGTTCGAAGTTGCTGCGTCCTCCATCTCATGGTCATCAGCCCGGGCCGAGGTTTCAGAAGTAGCAGCACTACAACTCCAAAGGATCAGTCGACGAACTTCAGCGTCGACCAGAGATAAAGTTCACACAGAATAAGAAAATATGAGCAGCACGGTTACCCTGATATGGTGGGGATGGACACCTTCATCTTCGGCAAAGAGCTTGATCGGCTTCGACGAGGCCGCCCTGGGCTGCTTCGGCGCCTTTTCAGTCGGCACCGGAGAGGTGGTCCGAGGGCGCTTGGTCGACTGAGTGGCGGTCGCAACCCCCTTACCACGTTCGGTCGAAGGGTCGTGGACAAGCTTCGACCGCCTTTCTGAGCGCGGTGGTACGACCTCCTCCTCCTCTTCTTCCTCGTCCTCGACGTCGTCTTCATCACCGTCATCATCATCATCGTCGTCATCATCCTCTGCAACATCCGAGTCCCATTCCTCCTCTTCCTGGCTCTCGCCCCCGCTCGCCTCGCCCTCCTCAGTCGAAGCTTGTGCCCCATTGGGCATCGAGTACAGCTCGGTGAGGGCCTAGCAGATGCCCAGACAAGGATCAGTCGACCAGTCGGCAGGGTTAACAGAAATGAATACGACAAGGGCGCAGTGGAGAGCAGAGCAAGTGTACCTTGTTTGGGTCGCTGTTGTGGTCGAGTGGAGGAATCCTTCTGGCTCCGCGTGGGTTGTCCTTGTTTCCGGTAACGGCTACCATCCATCTTTCCAGAGTGACGTCGTCGACTGCTTCTGGATGGACTCTAGTCTCGTCTTCGGTCCCACAGTACAACCACATGCAGTGGCTTCGGAATTGAAGGGGCTGGATGCGACGCCTGAGGAAGACCTCCAGGAGATCCATGCCCGTCACCCCCTCCCGAACCAACTGCACCACGCGCTCCATCAACATCTTCACGTCAGCTTTCTCCTCCGGAATCAGCTTCAGAGGGGAGGGCTTGTTCACTCGGTCCATGGTAAATGGAGGGAGTCCACTCGACTGCCCTGGCGTCGACTGGACCTGGCAGTAGAACCAAGTCGACTGCCAGCCTCTGACGGACTCGGGAAAGGTCATGGGCGGGAAGGTGCTCTTATTCCTCACCTGAATCCCCAGTCCCCCACACATTTGGACGACTCGGGTTCTCTCATCACCTGGGCTCGCCTTCTTCACGGTCTGAGATCGACACGTGAATATATGTTTGAACAAACCCCAGTGCGGTCGACAGCCCAAGAAACCCTCACACATGGACACGAACGCAGCAAGATAGGCAATGGAGTTTGGGGTAAAGTGGTGGAGCTGCGCTCCAAAGAAATTCAAGAAGCCACGGAAGAAAACACTTGGCGGCAAGGAAAACCCATGATCGACATGGGTGGCCAAAAGCACACACTCACCCTCTTCTGGCTGAGGCTGCCACTCCTTCCCCGGAAGCCTCGCAGCTCCGTGGGGGATCAAGCCCTCGTTGGCCATGTCGAGGAGGTCATTCTCCGTGATGGTCGACTGGATCCAGTCTCCTTGGACCCAGCCTTTCGGCAGGCGGGATCTGGACGAGGACCCTCCGCGGCTGGTGGATCTCCCCTTCGCCTTCTCCGACGCCGACGCCTTCTTTGCACGCTCCAGCGCCGCCGTCTTCTCCTTGGCCATGGTCGCCGGCGAGATGCGCGAAGGGAAGTGGTGCGGGGCGAGAGCGAGCACGCTGGGCGGGGAAGAAGGAAGCAGAGAGAGAGAGAGAATGCTGAGGCGCAGCACAGAAATCCTCGCCGGGCACATTTATAAGGTCCCTTCCGAGTGGATGACAGGTGGGCCCGTCGATCTAATCATATCTGGGAGCAGTTATGCAGACGGGATACGTGGCGAAAAAGGCGGCGCAGAGATCGAGGCGTCCATGCCCCGTCCCATCCGAACGCCGCGGTCCGCCCCGCTTCGCGCGCGTCCCCAAATTTCGCATCCCGCGGAATCCGCGAACAGCAAATCAGTCTGTCAGACGCGGTGTTTCCGGCGATCCGTCGCTCGGAGATCGTCGAAGCCTGAAAGATCACTCGACGCAAAAACAGAATGGATCGAGTCGACTGAAGGCAAGTTGCTTCCTGTCGACGAAGAGATCCTTTGGTCCAGGACAACGCACGACCAGAACGCAAAGGTTAATCGGAAACAACATCAACTCCTTCCTCACTCGAAGCCTCAATCCATTCGGGGGCTAATGATGGGGTTATGTACCTAGGGTAGGGTCATGGACCTGATCTAAGTACCTTACCCAAGGACATCCTTAGAAGAGGTCGCCTTCCAGTCGACCAACGAGGACTCACTCGACTGACCTGAAGGACTCGACCACGAAGACTCACTCGACCACCAGGAGGTCAAGAGGCACTCTGCACTGCAACGGCCTGTAATCAAGTAGACTTTATGATAGTAAAGGCACTTTATGTGGGGCGTTACCAGTAACGCCCCAGACTTAACTCACCTTAAACCCTCTCCTACGTGGGCTGGCTGGGGTCCTGGCGCACTCTATATAAGCCACCCCCCTCCACAGGCAGAAGGGTTCGGCACCTTGTAACTCATATACTCATAATCCACTCGACCGCCTCCGGGCTCCGAGACGTAGGGCTATTACTTCTTCCGAGAAGGGCCTGAACTCGTACATCCCTTGTGTTTACAACCTCTCCATAGCTAGGACCTTGCCTCTCCATACCTACCCCCCACTCTACTGTCAAGCTTAGAACCACGACACCATCATCATCGCCGCCTTCTGATGGGCACGTCGATCGCCCTATGTTGCATGGCATCGATTCGCGTGCCCATGCATGGTCACCCGAAGAGCCCGTCGCGCCGAGCATCTCCACTGCTCGGTCCGCTATGCCAGCGACCGCCGAGTCTCCAGCGGCTTGGCCCTCTTCGCCAGCGGCCGCCGAGTCTTCAGCGGCTCGGCCTGTCACGCCGTCTTCGCCTGCGGCTCGGCCCGTCACGCCGTCTTCGCCTGCAGCTCGGGTCCGCGACGCCGTCCTCACGTCGCCTTCATCCGCGGATCGGCCCGCGACACCGGCCGCGCCATGGCCCACTATGCCGGGCTCGCCATCGGCCCGGTCTGTGATGCCGGCGTCGCCAGCTGCTTCGTCTGCTCTGCCGGTTTCGCCGGTGGGCCAGCCTTCTTCGCCGACCGAGCCCGAGGCTACTGTGTCTGGCTCCTCGTCAACGTCGCCGTCCTCCAGCCCGTTGCAGGCTGCTCCGTCGACCTCGGTGGTTCCTGTGTCCCGACCACATACACGCAGTCGCAGTGGCATTTTCAAACCTAAGGAACGTAAGGATGGTACGGTTGCTTGGTTGGCTGCTTGTTTGGCTGCTGCTGTTGCGGATCCATCTTCTGAGCCTCTCTCATATCAGGCTGCCCTGCGCATTCCACATTGGCGCGAGGCTATGGAGCAGGAGTTTCATGCTCTCCTTCGTAACAAGACATGGACTCTCGTTTCTCCATCACCACGGGTAAATGTTATTGACTCAAAATGGGTATTCAAAGTGAAGAAGCATTCGGATGGATCTATTGAGCGTTACAAAGCGCGACTTGTTGCTCGCGGTTTTCGGCAGCGCCATGGTCTTGACTATGAGGACACCTTCAGTCCTGTCGTCAAGCCTACCACTATTCGGCTTCTTCTCTCCATTGCTGTTTCTCGTGGTTGGTCACTTTGTCAACTTGATGTGCAGAATGCTTTTCTACATGGATTTTTGGAGGAAGAGGTTTATATGAAACAGCCGCCTGGTTTCTCTGATCCTGATTGTCCTGACTATATCTGTCGTCTCTCCAAAGCACTATATGGTTTGAAGCAAGCTCCTCGTGCCTGGCATGCCCGCCTTGCCTCTGCCCTTCGTGCTCATGGGTTTGTGCCGTCCACTGCTGACACTTCATTATTTCTTCTACAGAAGCCAGAAGTCACTATGTATCTTTTGGTATATGTCGATGATATTATCCTTGTCAGCTCTTCTCAGTATGCTGCTGATGCTCTTGTCTGCTCTCTTGGTGCTGATTTTGCGGTCAAAGATCTTGGGAAGCTTCACTACTTTCTTGGAGTTGAGGTCACTTCTCGTGCTACTGGTCTTGTCCTTACGCAGAAGTACTCCTTGGAGTTGTTACAAAGAGCGGGCATGCTGAAGTGCAAACCGACCACCACACCCATGTCGTCTACTGACAAGATAACAGCTGTTGATGGTGAGCTTTTGTCTCCTGCGGATGCCACAGAGTACAGAAGCATTGTTGGTGGACTTCAGTACTTGACGATCACGAGACCAGATATCTCTTATGCTGTTAACAGGGTTTGTCAGTATCTTCAGGCTCCCAGAGATACTCATTGGGCTGCTGTTAAACGCATTCTTCGTTATGTTCAGTTCACCCTGACATTTGGTATGCATATTCAGCCGACTTCCTCTCGGGTCCTTTCGGCCTTCTCTGATGCAGATTGGGCTGGTAGCCCAGATGACAGGCGATCCACGGGGGGTTATGCAGTATTCTTTGGCCCTAATTTGATCGCCTGGAGTGCTCGGAAACAGGCTACTGTGTCACGTAGCAGTACTGAAGCTGAGTACAAGGCTGTGGCTAATGCTACTGCAGAGATTATTTGGGTGCAGTCTTTGCTTCAGGAGTTGGGTTTGTCTCAACCACAGCCTCCTATTCTTTGGTGTGATAACATCGGTGCTACATACCTTTCTGCAAATCCAGTATTTCATGCCCGAACGAAACACATTGAAGTTGACTATCACTTTGTACGGGAACGTGTATCACAGAAGCAACTCCAGATCAAGTTTATCTCATCTAAGGATCAACTTGCAGACATCTTCACTAAGCCTTTACCTCTGCCACAGTTTGAGGCTTGTAGGCGCAATCTTACCCTTCTCAGTTCTTTAGAAAGTGGCTAAGATTGAGGGAGGGTGTTAGACTATGTATAGCTTCTGTACTTATGTACGTATTGTAATACATCCATTATATATAATGAGATCAGCCACCCCTAGAGGGTTGTGCTGGTTCCCCCAAAACTTATTGTCTTACAAGCCGACTACGTGCTGGTCAGATGTGGCTTCCAACGATTCTGACAACAGCTATGTCGTCTCTCCCTTTGTCGAAAAAATATGTCGTCTCTCCCGACGGTAATTCCTGGGCGCTTTCTGCATATTATCTGCCTCTGACGTGTTCGCCATTATTCTGATCACCAACACGCCGCATGCGTAGTTCGGTCCTTGCAAAGCTTTGTGCCGTTGTCTCCTGTGAAGTCTCAGCTGAAGGAGATGGCTCTGCCTGCAAAATCTCTGAGAGGTTCTGCTGACACAAACTTGGCACACATCTTAGCATGGCCACGAGTTGTTTCTTTCACCGGTTCACTTATGCTCTATTTTACTTTGTCAGTGCAGTACATCTACCAATGAACCATTACTTTCTAGTGTCATCAACGCAAAATTCGCAGCAAGACTGAGTTTTAAGATGGTTACAACGCGAACTTCACAGCGAGATCGAGTTTTCTCAACATAATCTTCGATGGTTCCAAACTTTGTTTTGTATCCATCACTGATTATGATCAAGGAAAGGGTGTTTCTAGTTTTAAGAGTTCTTCAGGGCGAACCAGAACGAGACCGAGTCTGAGATAGACCATGAAACTCCCAAGTCATGTGCCTTATCGATAATTTCATGTTCAGAGAATGCAAAAGTGAACAACTCTTATTAAAGGACATACCTGTAGTTGCCTCGACATCGCAAAGCTTGGCCGCCCACTTGGCACGCCCTAACTGCAAGTCGTCCACGTCTGGTTGCTCCTGAATCTAGTTGCTGACATGCCTGCTAGCCGACACCGGGTCCATGATCCCACCAAAAGCGATTAGCTCCTCTGTAGATCTCTCCCAGGGTGTCTGCTCTGCGATCTGACGCCCACCCCTTATAACTGGTGAAGTCGGGAGGGCGTGGTCGAGTTAGCACCTCCAATAGGTACTGTGGGAGAGGGGGACCACAGAGCCTCCTGCTCAGCACCTCCAATAGGTACTGTAGGAGAGGGGCACCGCAGAGCCTCTGCTCAGCGCCCCTCCCCTCCCTGGACGACTATCCCGACGCCCCGAGCACCTGTAGCCGAGGTCTCCTGGGTGTGCCTCCTCGCGACAGGAGAGAGGGGGCTGAGGACCTCCTGCCCGTGCCCCCCCCTCGACGACTGTGTCGGCGCCCCGGGCGCCTGCAGCTGAGAGGACCTCCGGGTCGCGCCCCTCCTCCACGACCCACTCGTCGGCCTGGGTGCCATCATCTAGGAAGATGGGTGAAAGGGCCTCCTGCCCCTCAATCCCGATGACCACGTCCTCAGCAAGGCGTGGTGATATCGCCACCATCCTAGAGATCACCCAAGACGGCGTGTGCGCTGTCGGCGAAAGGTAGTCATCAGACATCATCGGAGGTAGCTCATGCTCCGCCGGGTCGTCCAACTCGACTCTGTGACTCCATAAGCGACTAGGCGCCAAAAACGATGCAAAGGAACCAAAGATTAATGTACTCATCGGTGCCGAAGATAAAGTGGTACCCTTGGAAGACTTGTTCGCCTTATCAGACTGCAGAGTGGGCCCCTTGGCCGCCTCCCTATAGTTGAATGGTGAGCCCCCTTGTTCTGATTCCCCGGGGCCCCATTCCCCTCTGTTGTGTCCATATCCTGCTCCTCGTCAACCTCCTAGAAAAGCGGTGTATCCCCGAGCTCAATATCTAACTCGTACATGACCCCCGCATTGGTCCACTTGACCACATCCGGCACAAACTCAATGTCGACCACACTGAGGAGGAGAAGATGATATTGGAGTTACATGTTGCGGATGTCGTCGATGATCACAAGATCAAGATGGATGCAATGCGCTTGAAGATTAGAAAGATTAGAAAATATGCCATTCATACCGAGGCTTGGTATCACTATGCCGTTGGATAAGTTGTTACATTGGTTGTGATTATGATCGCATTTGTTTTCGCATTGAAATGTTTTACATAGTTTTAGTGTGTGGTTTAATTAATTTAGATGCTCTACAGAGCTTTATGTTGTTAGATGAGAACTATGTATGTACTTTGGTTTTAACGTGATGATAAACTTCTATTAATTTTGTCACTTAATTATCTATTCATGATGTTTTGTAATGATTTTTGACACACTTAATTATATATAATGCACGCAGATGAACCCAATGGATGTACGATTCAAGACACACCTCCGAGTACATTAAGGGAGTGCATGATTTTCTCGAACTGGCTGAGGCAAACAAGCAGAATGGTTTTATGTGTCGTCCATGCCCTATATGTGGGAATACGAAGTCTTACTCTGACCGGAAAATCCTTCACACCCACATGCTTTACAAGGGTTTCATGCCACACTATAATGTTTGGACGAGACACGGAGAAATAGGGGTTATTATGGATGACGGCGAAGAAGAAGAGTACGATGACAACTATGTGCCCCCTGAATACGGTGATGCTACTGAACATCAAGAGGAACGAGACGATGTGCACGATGATGCTGCAATGGGCGAAGCTGCTGATATCGCCACCATCCTAGAGATCACCCGAGACGGCGTGTGCGCTGTCGGCGAAAGGCAGTCATCAGACATCATCGGAGGTAGCTCATACTCCACCGGGTCGTCCAACTCGACTCTGTGACTCCATAAGCGACTAGGCACCAAAAACGATGCAAAGGAACCAAAGATTAATGTACTCATCGGTGCCGAAGATAAAGTGGTACCCTTGGAAGACTTGTCCGCCTTATCAGACTGCGGAGTGGGCCCCTTGGCCGCCTCCCTACAATTGAATGGTGAGCCCCCTTGTTCTGATTCCCCAGGGCCCCATTTTCCTCTGTTGTGTCCATATCATGCTCCTCGTCAACCTCCTAGAAAAGCGGTGTATCCCCGAGCTCAATATCTAACTCGTACATGACCGCCACATTGGTCCACTTGACCACATCCGGCACGAACTCAATGTCGACCACACTGACAAGTAACCTCGCCACTCCATGTGCATGAGTGAAGGGCATATCTACCTATTCTGTCTTGCCAATGAGAGATCCCAAGCTCCAACCAAAAAATTATTAGGCGGCTTAGGTGGTGCACCTGAAAAACGAACCCAGATTTGAGTTAAAGGTGTTCCCTGTGGTTCTTTCTGTTTCCACTCATCGAACTCCATGATGATGCTAGTACTCAGAACTCTGCGCGTCCCAAACTTAAGGAGATGAAGCTGATCCTCCTTACTTGGAAAATCTACCTTGTAAGTCTGAGCCTCTAACTTGACAAGGTTCCACTCAAAAGTGCCCCGTGCCAACTCGCCTAACTGCTTCTGTCATGAAACCATTAGTCACCCTGACTACTCCTGGAAAAGATCCCTCCATCACATGCGTCGATGTTGCCACCTCAGGTGACTCAAAGAACATCAACACCTAACAGCACGAGAGCGAGGGCAGCGGCTTGGGTCTCCGGCTAGTAGAAAAGGGGGCAATGGTCCAGGCCGGGCTAGCCCATTAGTCCCGGTTCAATCTAGAACCGGGACCAACGGGGGCATTGGACCCGGTTCGTGAGCCACGGGGGCCGGCCGGGCCACGCGGGCCATTGGTCCCGGTTTAACTGGACATATTGGTCCCGGTTGGTGGGACGAACCGGGACCAATGGGCCTCGCTCCTGGCCCACCACCATTGGTCTCGGTTGGTGGCTTGAACCGGGACCAAAGGCTGCCCTTTAGTCCCGGTTCTGGGCACGAACCGGGACCAATTAGTTGCCTATATATACCCCTCGCCCGCGAGCAGAGCACTCCCACTGCTCTGTTTTTTGTGGCCGGCGAGGGGAGAGCTTTGTGGTGCTCTAGCTCACCTCCTATGCACACGAGGTGTTTGATGGAATGCCCGAGCCACACTACTTAAGCTTTCTCCTCTCCAAGCTCGACATCCAAGCTCCATTTTCCTCAATATTTGTCTAGGTTTAGCTGTCCGTCACGTCCCGTCCCCGTCTTCACTGCCGTCGATCGCCCGCGCCGATCTCGTCGCCGGCACCACCATGGTGAGCCTCTTGTTCTTATCTTCTTTCTGAAAGGAAAAAACATTCTTACTTGTATGTTTATATAGATACTTTTATAATTTTTTTACTTTTATTATTGCATCTTATATAGTGCGATGGTTTTGGTATCCGCCCCCGTCGGCCCTCGTCCTGTCTATGACTCGGATGTGGTATATATTATCTTTTCATAACTATTGGTTCATTTATTGTTTATGACAATTATGCCGACCAACGTGACATAGATTTTATTTATCTAGGAGGTTGTTGAACCGGAAATTCCAACCGACCCTATTGTCGAGAGGTTAAATTTAGTTGAAGAAGAAAACAATTTGTTGAAGGAAAAAAATAGAAAAATTGAGGAGGAGAAGATGATATTGGAGTTGCATGTTGTGGATGTCGTCGATGATCACAAGATCATGATGGATGCAATGCGCTTGAAGATTAGAAAGATTAGAAAATATGCCAATCATACCGAGGCTTGGTATCATTATGCCGTTGGATCAGTTGTTACATTGGTTGTGATTATGATCGCATTTGTTTTCGCATTGAAATGTTTTACATAGTTTCAGTGTATGGTTTAATTAATTTAGATGCTCTGCAGAGCTTTATGTTGTTAGATGAGAAATATATATGTACTTTGGTTTTAATGTGATGATGAACTTCTATTAATTTCGTCACTTAAATATCTATTCATGATGTTCTGTAATGATTTTTGACACACTTAATTATATATAATGCACGCAGATGAACCGGCAATGGATGTACGGTTCAAGACACACCTCCGAGTACATTAAGGGCGTGCATGATTTTCTCGAAGTGGCTGAGGCAAACAAGCAGAATGGTTTTATGTGTTGTCCATACCCTATATGTGGGAATACGAAGTCTTACTCTGACCGGAAAATCCTTCACACCCACCTGCTTTACAAGAGTTTCATGCCACACTATAATGTTTGGACGAGGCACGGAGAAATAGGGGTTATGATGGATGACGGCGAAGAAGAAGAGTACGATGACAACTATGTGCCCCCTGAATACGGTGATACTACTGAACATCAAGAGAAACCAGACGATGTGCATGATGATGCTGCAACGGGCGAAGCTGCTGATATCGCCACCATCCTAGAGATCACCCGAGATGGCGTGTGCGCTGTCGGCGAAAGGCAGTCGTCAGACATCATCGGAGGTAGCTCATGCTCCGCCGGGTCGTCCAACTCGACTCTGTGACTCCATAAGCGACTAGGCACCGAAAACGATGCAAAGGAACCAAAGATTAATGTACTCATCGGTGCCGAAGATAAAGTGGTACCCTTGGAAGACTTGTCCGCCTTATGAGACTGCGGAGTGGGCCCCTTGGCCGCCTCCCTATAGTTGAATGGTGAGCCCCCTTGTTCTGATTCCCCGGGGCCCCATTCCCCTCTGTTGTGTCCATATCCTGCTCCTCGTCAACCTCCTAGAAAAGCAGTGTATTCCCGAGCTCAATATCTAATTCGTACATGGCCCCCGCATTGGTCCACTTGACCACATCCGGCACGAACTCAATGTCGACCACACTGACAAGTAACCTCGCCACTCCATGTGCATGAGTGAAGGGCATATCTACCTGTTCTGTCTTGCCAATCAGAGATCCCAAGCTCCAACCAAAAAATTATTAGGCGGCTTAGGTGGTGCACCTGAAAAACGAACCCAGATTTGAGTTAAAGGTGTTCCATGTGGTTCTTTCTGTTTCCACTCATCGAACTCCATGATGATGCTAGTACTCGGAACTCTGCGCGTCCCGAACTTAAGGAGATGAAGCTGATCCTCCTTAGTTGGAAAATCTACCTTGTAAGTCTGAGCCTCTAACTTGACAAGGTTCCACTGAAAAGTGCCCTGTGCCAACTCGCCTAACTGCTGCATAATCTATGCTTCTGTCATAAAACCATTAGTCACCCTGACTACTCCTGGAAAAGATCCCTCCATCATATGCGTCGATGTTGCCACCTCAGGTGACTTAAAGAACATCAACACCTGGCAGCACGAGAGCGAGGGCAGCGGCTTGGGTCTCCGGCCATATACCCAGAGTTTTCGGAGCCCATAACCATTGTTGCTACTGTCGGCCCACCCTGGCCCAGTAACAATTTCAAACGCGCCCTCCCTCACCGACAGGCGCCGGACAAGATCAAGAGATCACGATGATGGTGACATTATGATTCCCTGGTTTCGTGTTGGCCACAGCTTAAACATGCACATATTTTCATGTACATAAAGTGTGCAGGTGGGTGGGATGATTTGCTCCCACCAGCGGACATGTTGTATCCAACCCCTACTGTGCCGCACACTCTGACCAGCCAGGCGTACTCGCCGGCATGTCTTCCCCCGCACCTTCACTTCCCTTCCAAGCTTTGCCCAGAAGACGCCTCTATACCAAGCTGCAGTGCAAGCCCTCGGCCCTCGCAGTAGGGCGCTTGCCAAAATACATTAGTCAACCAAGAGAGAACAAGGTGAGTTGGTTTTCAAATTTGAAATGACCGGCACAGGCCTGGACTAAGCTTAAAGAAAAGGAGTCCCTTGCCCTCCATATATAAAGCATCCATATAAAAAAACATTTGTTATGTTCTGTGAGAAACATCTTAATAAATCGACAAGTGTTAAGTTGTTTCACCAACCGTACCTTATACAACAAACAATTCTGTACATGTATATATACACATGCAACAATCGGGATGAGTGGTTCCCTTCATGCTTGGCGCATTGCTAAAATTTCTTTTAATAGCAACAAAGCAAGAAAGAAGAAAGAGAAAACGAGATGCCAGCTTAGCTTGAGAATAGGAGACACCAGGAATGAAAAGCTTTGGATCAAACAAGAAAAACTTGCTCAAACGAGGGATGATAAAATGCCACGCCATTCTTTACTCTCGAGCAGATGGATCCATAGTTCATGCCTGCTCAGGAAATGTAGCAGAGCAGGAACTGATTTTGGAGATACGTGCAATGTAACTTGGAGATTCATGTGAGTGCCTTATAAAGTTCTGATGTGATCGTATACCGGTGGTAGCGGACCATCTGATTTACCCCGGCAATAGTGCTGAAGGGACGATCTTCGTGATCTCTTGATCTTGTTCACAACTTGGGTAGATCTGGTAGCATCATAATGTCACCATCCTAGACAACATGCAATCCAAAATTGCAATGTTGCTCTGACACGATAAATCCCTGCTGCACTTCTCCGGGTGGTTAATTAAACGGTAGAGTTGCATTTTGGGGGTGTTGAACCGATGCGAGGTTTGTACATATTTTTTTTTCTATCTACTATCAATGCATCAACGCATCCAGGTGCAAGTTTGTTTTGCTTTATCTGGGAAGAAAAAGTTATAACGCGATAACCCGAGAAAACTGGAAAAAAGAAGATGTTGTGCTCGGCCTCATCATCTTGTATTCTAACGGAAATGAAGAACTGTAACAACATTCCATGTTTTTCTGTATCATATTTTTTCATTCCCCATTTTGTTCAAGGATTATCTCAAAATAGAATGGGTCGACATAGGCATGTTTATAATTGAGTATACATTGAACACTTAATTGTTCTATTGGAAAATTAGTCTACTTGGAAGCCAAGGATCGCTTTTCTCTGAATGTAGTTTCCAACTACTGTTTTTTAGAAAAGGGGGGTTCCCCGGCCTCTGCATCAGAAAGATGCATACGGCTACATTTATAAATAAATAAAGTAGTTCAACAATGTCTTGCAAAGTGCTGCAACAAAGGATACTGACTCACAAAGAGCAAGCAAAATAAAACAAGGCCCAAAAGCCACAACCGGCTGGCATAGTAAAGAGAGATAGGTAAACTAAGCGCCTATCCTATTACATGACCGCCATCCAAACCGGTTGAAGATATCCTGCGCTACCATCTCCCATCGAACAGATCCAGTAACCAAACGCGCCCTGGCCTCCGTCGGAGTGAGTAATGACCACGTACGAATTAGCGCAGTAGCCCAGAATAGAACCTGCAAAAAATGAATAGTTGTTGTTCTGTTAAAAGCCAAGTCATTTCTGCAGTTCCAAATTGCCCAAAACAACGCACATGCTCCCACTCGAATTTGTCTAGCTGTTTCGGCCTCTATACCAACCAGGCACGTTCCAAACAATGACCTGACCGAATTCAGAGAAGTAATGTTAAAGGCAATTTGCACCGAGCGCCACAACACCCTCGCCATCGGGCAATCAAAGAAAAGATGCTTGATAGTTTCATCCCGATCACAGAAACTACACCTAGTAGATCCTGTCCAGTTGCGCTTAATCAAATTATCTTTTGTTAGAACGACTTGTTTATGCACAAACCACATAAACACTTTGATTTTCAAAGGAACCTTAACTTTCCAAACGTGTTTGGAACTAGGAATCACACTAGAATTGATGACATCAATGTACTTCGACTTGACTATGAATTCACCAGATTTAGTAAGCTTCCAACACAACTGATCGGGCTGATGAGTAAGTTGAACCTCCATGAGTCTACTCACCAGATGAATCCAAGCCTCCCACCGGTCACCCACAAGCACCCTCCTAAATCGGATGTTAAGAGGAGCAGATTGCAAACTCGTTGCAACCAGAGCATCCCGTCGCTGCACAATGCGATAAAGCGCCGGATACTAGAGTGCCAGTGGTGCATCACCTAGCCAGGTATCTTCCCAGAATCGAGTGTTATTGCCATCACCGACAACAAACTTTGTTCTGTTAAAGAAAGTAGCTTTGACCCTCATTAACCCCTTCCAGAAGGGCGAATCAGTGGGTCGAGCCGTCACCTGCGACAAGGTCTTAGAGTACAGATACTTGTTACGAAGAATCTGCGCCCAAGTTGCCTCAGTCTCGGCAGATAACTTATAAAGCCACTTACTGAGAAGGCATCTGCTCTTAACTTCAAGGTTCTCAACCCCAAGACCCCCTTGGTCTTTTGGTCGGCAAATGACATCCCATTTGGCTAGACGGTACTTTCTCTTAGTTTCATCGCTCTGCTAGAAGAAACGAGACCGATAGAAGTCCAGCCTTTTCCTAACTCCAACTGGAACCTCAAAAAAGGATAAAAGAAACATAGGCAAACTCGTGAGCACCGAATTAATAAGAATCAATCGGCCTCCATACGACATAAGTTTGCCCTTCCAGTAGCTCAGTTTCTTCTCAAACCGATCCTCGATACACTTCCACTTGCTGTTAGTTAACTTACGATGGTGAATGGGGATACCAAGGTAAGTGAACGGAAGAGTCCCCAAATCGCAACCAAAGAGTTGCTTGTAAGCATCTTGTTCCTCTTTGGCTCTACCAAAACAGAATAACTCGCTTTTATTGAAGTTGATCTTCAGACCAGACAATTGCTCAAAAAGACACAATACCAGCTTCATATTTCTCGCCATAACCAAGTCGTGCTCCATAAAGATGATTGTATCATCAGTGTACTGCAGAATGGACACACCACCATCGACAAGATGAGGCACCAAGCCACCTACTTGTCCTGCCTCCTTTGCCCTTCCTATCAAGATTGCCAACATATCAACAACAATGTTGAAGAGGATAGGAGACATTGGATCACCTTGCCTCAGGCCCTTGTGTGTCTGGAAATAATGACCTATATCGTCATTCAATTTAATTCCAACACTCCCTTTTTGCATGAAAGATTCAACTTGGCGCCTCCAAGCTTCGTCAAAACCCTTCATACGTAAGGCTTGTTGTAGAAAGGTCCATTTGACTTTATCGTACGCCTTCTCGAATCCACCTTAAAAACCACTCCACCCAGTTTTTTCGTGTGAAGTTCATGGAGCGTTTCATGCAGGACCACCACCCCTTCAAAAATGTTTCTATCCGGCATGAAAGCAGATTGAGTAGGCTGCACCACAGTATGCGCAATCTCTGTGAGCCTATTCGTCCCAACCTTGGTAAAAATTTTGAAACTCACATTAAGAAGACAGATTGGCCGAAATTGCTCAATCCGCACTGTCCCTGTCTTCTTGGGAAGAAGTGTTATCGTTCCAAAATTCAGCTTAAAAAGGTGAAGCTGGCCAGCGAAAAGATCATTGAACAAAGGCAATAGATCTCCTTTAATAATGTGCCAACATTTCTTGTAAAACTCGGCCGGGAAACCATCCGGGCCAGGAGCCTTATTATTCTTCATCTGGGAAATGGCCTCAAATACCTCTTTCTCAGAGAAAGGAGCAATTAAAATATCATTCTCAACAACTGTCAGTTGAGGCACATCCTCAATCCTAGACTCATCCAGCGACACACAGTTCTCCTCTGGAGGTCCAAACAACTGCTTGTAATACTCAGTGATATACAGCTTTAAGTTTTTCTGACCCAGAATCGTTCCCTCATCTTGTTCAAGTTGAAAGATTCTCTTCTTTCTATGCTTGCCATTAGCAATCATGTGAAAAAATTGTGTGTTCGCGTCCCCCTGGACGACCCGTTGGACCTTGGCCCGAAGCGCCCACTTTAATTCTTCCTCACGAAGTAGCTCTTTCAGCCTCATTTCCGCATCGAGCTTCGCCTGAAGCTCTAAGGCTGGCAGGATCATGTTCTCAGCTTTTACATCAAGGGACTGAATAAGCGAAAGGAGCTATTCCTTCTCAATCTTATAAACCCCACTAAGATGTTTAGCCCACCCTCGTAGGAAGCTTCTCAAGTGCCTAATTTTATTCTGCCAGCGCTCAAGTGCAGTTCTACCTCCTGCATCCTTAGCCCATTCTCTAGCAACAATATCTAAGAACCCTTGTCTATCAAACCACGCAAGCTCGAATGAGAAGACATTCTTATTTCCCACATGGGTGGCCTCCCCAGAGTCGATGAATAAAGGTGTATGGTCCGAAATGCCCCGTGTAAGTGCCTGCACCGTTACACATGGGAATTTCTGTTCCCATTCGACGCTAGCCAGAACTCAATCCAGCTTCTCAAACGTCGGATTAGGCAAGGCATTAGCCCAAGTGAACTTCCTGCCCGAAAGCTCTATCTCGCGCAGATCCAGATTTTCAATGATGGTGTTAAACATGAACGACCATCTACCGTCGAAGTTATCATTATTCTTCTCATCACTCTTTCTGATAATATTAAAATCACCCCTACTAGGATAGGCAGTTGCTCAGAACCACAAATCCTAACCAAATCAGCCAAAAAATCTAGTTTAAGCTCGGGCTGTGTGGCTCCATAAACCGCCACCAAAGCCCAGTTAAACCCATCGATCTTCGACCTCACCCTAAACTTAACTTCGAAATCCCCCCATGACCACGCTTCGGACTTCTAACGAGTCACATCTAACTCCGAGTAAAATCCCACCCGGTCTTCCTCGCGGCGGTAGACAATGCCAATCAAACTCAATACCTCCCGACAGCGTACTGAGAAATTGAGGCGAAAAGTCGGCTCTACCAGTTTCCGATAAAGCGATAAAGTCCAACTTATGCTCAACAGAAGCCTCAGCAAGAAACCTTCTTTTAGCCAAGTCTTTCAGACCTCTGCTATTCCAAAAGATTCCTTTCATAAATCGTCATGGAATTTTTTAGCTGTTCTAATCCGCGCGCTCCTACGCACTGCGGAAACCGGGTAAATCTTCCGCTTCCATTTGCGTTTAGGAATATTGAAACTCTCCAACTGGTCCTCACAACCAGTCTCAGAGGCGCGCACTTCTACAAAGTCCACTCGCTCATCTTCCTCCTCAGGCTCAGGAGACGAATGAGTGAGATCCGCACACAGATTATTGAGTACCCTAACCCCCAAAGCTTCAATCTCGGAGTTATTCATGGGTTTAACCGCAGCTAAGTTACATATCATCTCAAGCGCCCGCTCAGCCTCTAAATCCAATAAATCATTAACCGAATTTAAAATTTCACTATCATTGCTACCTAGTGAAATTCCTAGCTTATTTGCATTATTAATAATCTCATCATTGGAAAAATGCAAAATAGAATTAGAAGTATTAACAGACATACCCGTAGTGACCTCCACGTCACGAAGCTTGGCCGCCCTCATAGCGCACCGCTGCTGAATGTCGTCCACTTCCGGATGGTCCTGGAGACGACTGCTCAACCGTCGCCCCTCAGAAACCGGATCCGGGATACCACTGAAAGCAATCACCTCCTCCCGAGAAGCTCTACTGGGGTGCACCATGCCGGGGGACGGAGAAGCCATGGCCTCCTGCCCGAGCTCCCCCACTACCCCGGCCAAAGGGCGAACTGTCGGCACCGGCGCCGCCGGCAAACAAGGCCCTCGTGGCGCCACAGGAGAAGAGGCCCCCGAGGCCACCGAGGCCACCTGCCCCGAGCCCCGTCCGGACCGCGACTCTAGCGCCAGCATCGCCGACCCGGAAGAAGGAAGTAAAGGTGTCTGGTCGAGCAACCTCGGCCTCCCAACCGAAGGCTCAAGCTGCACCATAGGAAGCTCACCCACCACCGGCCCTAATGAGGGAAGCGCGGCCACCTGCCCCACGCCCCCACCATCAGCAGGCACCATGGGCTGCACCTGCACAGTCGCGGCCGCAGAGGAGTAGTCCAAAGTCCCCATCTTCAGACTCTCTCATGCGCGAACGACCTCCTCCGCCTCAGCCCTGACCGGGATCGGCGACTCCCCCAAAAGAGGAAACACTGGCTCCTCAAACTCCAGTGCCGGAAGCGAGCGCTCAAACACCTCATCTGACTCCACCCGATCACTCCACAGTCTCGGGGGTGCAGATGCCGGCTCGAAAGAACCGAACCTGAGAGAAGTCGTCGGCACCGTAGAAGGAGTAACCGTCCCATCCGCAGACATGTGGGCATCAGCACCCTGCGTCGTGGACAACTCACGTCCACTATCAGCAGCTGGTGCCTCCTTAAGTGCCGAACTATCATCATCCTCGTGCATATCAGAATCAGACCCGTTGGCCACTCCGGCAAAGATACTCTCATCCTCGAACTCAATAACAAGGTCATATATGTGACCTCGATATGCCCACTTAACCACCTCCGGCACAAACTCGATGTTTAGCACACTGAACAGTACGCGGGCAATCCCGTGGGCTGTAGTAAAGTCCATATCCACACGCTCCGGTCTGCCAATCATGATACCCAAACTGGCCACGACCCGGGCATCCTGTATCGGCCTGGATGGAGCCCCAGAGAATCGCAACCAAACCTGAGTCAGAGGCTTGCCCGTAGGCTCAACCCTCTTCCACTCCTGAAACTCAAGCACACCATCAGTACCTAGCACCTTGCACATCCCGAAACTCAGAAGCCTCTGAAGGTCCTCAACTGAAGGAAACTCAATCCGAAATAGCTTGTCCTCCACAGTCGCAAGCTCCCACCGGAACTCCTCAGGGGCTAACTCTTTAAGCCTCTGAATAATCTGCGACTCCGAAACCTCTCCTCTAGCAATCTTAACTAACCCAGTTGTCAAACTCAACGTCTCGTCAGGAACCTCCATCTCCGTTGGAGATTCAAAGAACGTAAGCTCGGCACAGTACACCCCATACATCATCAGCGATGGTGCCTGCTCTCTCAGAAGCGGGCAACCCCCCGCATCGTGTGCTGGTTTGCCACAAGTGCCACACAACTCGGCCACACACTCCACAATAAAATGTCCCTTCCACCACAACGATAACATAGCATATTCTCCTTCTTGCGCGCATATTTTGAAGCTCTATCAGACTCAGCCCTGGACGGATCCTCCAGAGATATAGTCCCCCCGGAACCATTCCCGGGTAACTCTACATTGGCAAGCGCCGAGACCACCTCCAAAGCCTGGCCTGTCAAAACCTGCTGCTCAGCATCCCCATCAACCACCATCGGATCAGTCACAGTCGGAGTAGGCGGTCGTGGGCGATACCGGCCCCCTCGACCCCCACGCCCACCACAGTGACCACGGAAACCACCCCGCGGTCGAAGACCCGGGCCAGCCGCCCCTCAACAAATCCTCATGGGGGCCCCATGAACGGGTGCTCCGCCGAGCCATCGCTCTGCCAAGCATGGCCTCGACCGCCGCCAGTCGACGAGGATCCACGGTGCTTACCAACTCCATACGCGTTGACCCCATCATCACCCCACTGACCCTGAGGTGCAGCCATGACTTGAGTCGGTGGACGTGCCAGATGCTGCACTGTTCCGGCTCGATTTTGCGGAGGCATAGCGACAAGGTGAGGTGGTGGAGCTGGCCTCGGCTGGCCAGCCAACAGCCCCTGACCGGGTGGCCGCGGTGCAACACCTCCCCGGCCCGCATTGTTCCCTGCTGCAGATGGCGCCGGAGGCCGCTGACCCACCGGAACCGGCGCCGGCGGCCGCAATCCCGTCGGAGTAGGCGCCGCCGATCTAGGCCCGGGCAACACGCCGCCCCGGCCCGCTGCTACCCCCACCGAAGCCACGCCCCTGCCAGCATGCAGCGGGACCGCACCCCCGCGGCCAGCCCCCGTTGGCGGCAACGAAGCTCCACGGCCGCTGCCCAAGGCCGCGGGGTTCAGCCCAGAGCTGGCAACAGGCAACCCAGCGCCACGGCCACCGCCGCTGCCCTGCTGCGGCGCAGTCCCAAGGCGGCCGGCGTCCTGATTCGCCACCGTTCTCTTCCCCGGCGGCAAAGGTCCTCCGCGACCCACCATCGAGCGAAGCGGAGGAATACGTTTCGCCCGTTTTGTCCCAGCCGATCGAAAGCTTCGACTCAGACTACGAGGAACCCTAACATACGGTACGTGAGACGACGACGATCGAGCTAGCGGCGCCTCCTCGCCCTCGATAGCGGCGCCTCCTCGAGCTAGCTGCCATATCCAACTACTGTGCTATTTATATTCTTTAGATGCGATGGATATGGCAGCTATCTGTGGTTCAGATATTACAACTTTTGGTACTGGTGGCGTTGATTCATGCCTGCCAATTGTAGCAATGAACTCCACTGCCACTTTGAGTGTATTAATAGATGAGAGGTTCATCAGGCTTTTTGATGACCATGTTGGCTCCCCTCCAGCCAAATCAGATATTCCACGGAACATAATGACAAGTACGCCAGGAGACGCTATTGTCTGTTGAACCGAAATATTGTAGTGTTATCTTAAATTTTGTGATTGAACCGAAATGATGCGGCGCAAGTGTTGGCAGATGTCTAAGCAAAACCTGTGTGAGATAAGATATAGAACCCACCATCACCACAGCTGCGCTCTCCTCATTTAACGTTGAGACCCCAATTTTTTCTGAAAAGGAACTACCAGTATTCGGCATTGCCAAAAAATATGTTGGCTGGCGCTCATTTTAGCCCATGAATCACTTGTGGGGTTTTTGTAAGTAGAAAGTGTCATTACATCTTTCAAGGTTGACCTGCAGAAATTTCACAATTGGTACAAGTTTTCAGAATAAGCATGTACTTGCTATACTGCTTAAATACAGACTATCTCTCACCTTAAGTCCTGCTATTTTGAATCATGCCAAATTTACAGGTAACCAGAAAACTTCTTCCATAGGTTTACCAACCGAGTATAGCTCATCATTTTTGTATTTCAGAGACCCTAGCATGCTCCCACCTCTATTCAGGACACTAAATTGGCTAAATGTTAGTTCTGTAAATGATTATTTCTATGATTTGGACTTCTGAAAAGAAAGTTAAATCAGAATAGTAGAGTACTTGTGAAGTTGTGAGGTCGAAGTGTGAGATTGTTGGAAAATATCTTTTAGATTGTAATGACACTGACACATGGTGTTTCTTATAAAATATTCTGTATCGAGTCTAGAACGTGTTTATATTTTACTAGTGTGATTCCCTTGTTTAGTGTACGCCACAGTTTAAATATGCACATTTCATATAAGTAAATCGTGCGGGTGGGTGGGATAATTTTTGCAGCCTCATCGTCGTCTCCTCCCACCAGCCGGCATGTTGCGTCCGGCCCCTCGACTGTGGCCGTGCACTCTGACCTGCCAGGCGTCCTCACCCGCATGTCTTCCTTGGCACCTTCACCTCCCTTCACAAGCTCTGCCCGCAAGACATCTCCATGCCCAGCTGCAGTGCAAGCTCTCGTGGCGGCGCAGTTGCCAAAGTACATCAATTAACCAAGAGAGAACTAGGTGAACTGTCTTGACTAAGCTTAAAAGAGAAGGCACCCCTTTAACTTCGTTGGTTACATGTAAAAAACGTCTCATAAATCGACCAGTGATAAATAATTTCACCAACCACACCTTACATGAATTACAACTTATGTCCTCCCTCCGATACATATTAATGGAAGCACACTTAGTATAACTTTATACTAAGTGTGCGTCAATTAATTTGGATCGGAAGGAGTACATTATATATACACACGCATCCAGCAGGCTGAGCGGTTCTCTCTTTCATGCTTCATGAGTCATTGAGTTTCACCAGATACCTAATTTTCTCCTATACTCTTTAGTAGCAAACATGCAAGAAATGAAAAATAGAAAAGGAGAGGCTAGTTTAGCTTGAGAATAGGAGACAGCAGGAATGAAACACTCTGGATCAAACCATGAAAACTTGCTCCAAGAAGTGCTGCATCAACGGCACACCATAAGAAATGTAGATAAACAAATGTAGATAAACAAGGGGAATACGTGGAGATATGTGCACTATAACTAGGAGATACGTAGCAAAATCGCCATCTTGGTTGACACAATCAAGCCTTGCCGGGCTCGGATTCGCTGCCTTTGTCTGGCCAAGTCCCAGCTACAGTAGCCTGACTTAGCCACTGCAAAGCGTTCGATCGGAAAAGAGTGGCCAGATCAATACTTCATCGGCACAGCAGTTCTCCCTTTGCTTCTGTAGATGATGCACTGTAGCGGCATACTGTAGCATCAATCTGGAGCGTTGGTTGGGAATCTGACAGCTCGCGGGTGGGCTAAGGTAGCGGCGCTGTAGCGTGGCTGACTTGGCCACGGCAAGTCAGCAAATCCGTAGCGAGCCTTGGCACATTTGTTCGGAACAAGACGTTGCGCTGGGCTGCATCGCCTTCTCTTCTCCGTGGCAAGCAGACTGCCTTACCGAAAAAAGCATTCGCCCCGCTTTATAAATAAAATAAACCACCAAAGCACAACGTCCAACAACAGTCACAACACACACGCACACACTCACACACGCCGCACACAAAGTAGCACAACATAAGGTTCAAAGGTTCCGTTGATGGCACAGCTCAACAAGCCCAAAGAAAGAATTAAAAAGCACAGGCGGCGACGATCTGAAGTGAGGACACTGATCCGGCTCCGGTGGTGGTGGAGAGAGTGGCGGCGCCAAGCGAAGAGCCATCGCACAGAGATGGGGAATGATGGTGTTGATGACGTCTCGATCTCACGGGCGGCTAAGCGGCTACCAAAGCTGCAAATAACCATACATTTTGAACACCGCGTCAATAGCACGTCGAAGAGGTACCTGCTAAATGACAAGCTTATTCCAAATCGTCCACAGTGTCCATGCAAGCACCCAAACCATCAGCCACCTAGTGTGGCGAATAGATGGTGGAAAAGCCTGGAGTTCGAAGAAAGGTCGGGGGAATTGGTGTGCCACCAAGTGTCGCCGACCACTTCGTGGAAACAACTCCAAAGGAATTGTGCGGACACGCAAGAGAAGAAGATGTGGTCTGACTCTTCCTCCGTCGCACAAAGCGGACATATGCCATCCCCAGGGCCATTTCGTTTGAGCACCTCAACACCGGAGGGGATGCGGCATCGTATCCATTGCTAGAGGAATATTTGAATCTTCAAAGCGGCTCGGGTCCTGGAGTCTGCGCGATGGCCTGGTAGAGGGATTTCGTGGAAAAGCTAGCCGATGGCTCCAGACGCCATGAGAGTCGGCCAATCGACTATTCCACATCTGCCTCATGTAAGGCGATGAAATCTAGGACGTCCTGCCATGCGATCGCGTCCATAGGCCCAAATGGCCGCCAGAATGCGAGGCATCCTACGTCAATAAGAGCCACCTCAACCGAGATACTAGGCTCGACCGCGATGGCGAACAGGTCCAGGAAACGCGCAGCAAAGGGGGCCTTGCCGGCCCAGCGATCAAACCAGAACAAGGTGGACGCGCTAGAGCCAACCGCGATAGAGGTCCCGATGCGAAGGACCGGGAGAAGCTGGATGACGGACTGCCAGAACTGTGATGCGCCGGACCGCTGGTAGAAGCCGAGGGGCTGGCCATGTAAGTATTTATTCTGAATTATGCGCAACCAAAGGCCAACCTCCCCATTGGCAATCCTCCAAAGCCAGCGGGTGAGCGGAGCGATATTCATGCCTTTGGAGGACATGATCCCAAGCCCACCCTGCTCACGAGGCTTGCATACCTCGGTCCAATGAACCATATGCTGCTTATCACCCTCGCCTGCCCAGAAGAACCGCGCCTGGACCATGGCAATCTCATGATGAAGCGTCTCAGGCAGGCTATAGAAGCTAATCATGAAGAGGAGTATGCTGGACAGGGAAGAGTTAATCAGGACAGTCTGGGCAGCCTTAGACAGCCATCTACCCTGCCACGGCTCAATATGATGTTGAAGCTTGTTGACCTTCGGTCGCAACTCCGTTACCGTGAGGCGGGTGTCGCTAATGGGGATCTCCAAGTAGGCAGTGGGGAAGGTGTCCACCTGACAATTGAGGCGGTCAGCTGTGCTCTGGGCCTCGGAAGGGGAGTAGCCCAAAACCACCACGCGCGCCTGAGGTCCATTACCGCGCACTCAAACTTGCTGGGAGCGCTCCCCACACTTGCTGGGAGCATGATGTTCTACAATCTGCCCGTGCGACACCAAGTTGCCTGGAACATGCTCGTTGCGGAGAGTGTCCTGACTCCGTCATGCTCGTGTCCATGCTTCTGGCATGCGCTGACGCCTAGGCCGTTAGGCGCTTGGGGCCTGCTGCGAGGTGCACGCCTTTTTGATTAGTGGTGGCTTTGAGGAGCTCGTGAATGTCTCACCTGCGATCTTTGACGTGTACCGGAAACTCTCCCGTCCCCCGTGCCGCTCCCGCGAGCGGCCCGGTCGGAACCCTAGATCAACGCCGCCGCTCCCCTTTCTCGCCTTCCTTCACCCTCGCCGCCGCCAGGGGACGCCGCCAGGCAAAGCCCGCGCGTGCGTCGGCGGCGGCAGGGCTCCCTTCCCCCCTCGCGAGGCTCCTGGGCGGTGCGGGATGGCCGACCCTCGCGGCGGCGCTCGGCTCGGCGGCAGGTCGGGCCGCCGGCGGATCTGGGCGGGGCTCCCCTGCTTGGTGGCGCTGGCGGCGGTGTGGTCTGCGAGGGACGGCGAGCGCGCGGGCTCCTCCTCATCCCGATCTGATGGCGCCGCGGTGGCGCCGGTGCTCGGGCGTGCGGTGGGGTCTGCGAGGGTGGTCGGTGCGCGTCTTCCTTCCCGATCTGATGGCTCCACGGTGGTGCCAATGCTCAGGCGGTTGGCTTCGGCAAGTGGTGGCGGGCTCTGGGCTCTCGGTGGCGCTCCGGCATGTGCAGGCGGCGACGGTCACTGTGCGCGGTCGGCGGCTCCGTCTCTGACCTGGATGGAGCGAGGGATGGTGGCGGCCCGGCGTGGCCGTCGATCTGGATGCGGTGGTGCCGGCGGCTCGCTGATTGGCCGGTACTCCAGGGTCTGCCTGGTGGTGCTGGTGGTGACGGCGGCCCGGGCTCGAGAGTTGGATCCCTTCGCACTGATCTGGGTGAAAACTTGCTTTCGGGTCCTGCTAAGGCCGGCGGTGGCGGTGCTATCTGCGTCTTCCCTTCTTGAAGGCATCGCCGTGGAGAAGTTCAAGGCCACTCTCTGCTACCTCCGGGGGAAACCCCAGATCGGATGATCGGATGACGGCGGCGCTCTGGTGTCGTTCCTCCCTTGGGGGCGTCATTCTTGGAGGTACACACGTGATCGAGGGACCAGAGGACGGATTATTTGGTGGAGCGGTGCTTCATCCTACACACTGATGGTGACGGATCTTGACGGCGTGGCGCAGTGCAGATTCGGAGTTCGCTGTGGGAGGATGAACTCACGCGGGAGGACGACGCTGTCGGGCGTCGTGGTGGCATCAATGGCAGAGAGGCATGGCACGGTTCATGCAACATTACAGCTCTGAAGATGGATTGGTGGCAGGTGGCTGCAGCGGTCTCATACCCGGCAGGCGTCCTGGTTGAGGAGTGCGCCGGACTAGTAGGTGCCCCATACCCGGCAGGCGTCTTGGTTGGGACCTCAGGTCTTAAATGTTTAGGTTTGGCTGCGATGTCTGTTTGGTATTAGGCCCAGACTATCTACGTCGCTTCGTCAATTCGATAGGTGTAGTGACAGTTGTTGCTTAGACGATGGCTTTAGTTTTGCTGTTGTATGACTTTGTAAGGTCTTGTGAGAATAATTAATAAAATGGACGTATACATCGCCCAGATGCAGAGGCCGGGGGTCATCCTCTTTTTCTATAAAAAAACTGGCAGTGCAGGGCGGTGTTTGATCGGATGCCACTATGACATCGTGGAATGGCACCGTTGTTCAATACCCACATTGAGAAGCTTGCGGCTGCGTACAGGCCAGTCACACATCTCCTGGTACAGCCATTCAGGTAATGAAGAACCACCGTCCGTCACTATTTCAAGGATGGGCAATAATCATGAGAGATATTCAACGATTTCACCATTTCAAGGACGGAAAATGCTGATGGGACGACTACTAGTAGTGAAGAGTTGAAAGCAGTCTTAATATGGATTTTGAGATGATACACCTCGCCTTCCCACAGGCAATACATATACAACTAAGGCTATATAAGACTGGACTATCTCACTATCAGGTGGACATAACGAATTGAAACATATATTAAGGTACTTGCGGAGTTTTATCTGCTGCACACATCGTGTGTCCATACTAGAAATGGATCTTCTGATGATCAGACTTTTACATCTTCTAATGAAGTTTGAATGGGCTTGTACCACACCTTGTTGCAGGTCTAGCAGTTGCTTTTTTTCATGACACTTCATGGCTAAGATTGTGAAGTATTCCTTCTGTTCGGGTTTATTGCTCCTGTTAGAGTTTAATTACTAATTTTTTCAAACACTTAGCACCTCATCTAAGCACTTGTGCACTGGAAAAGGCTTGATGGCCACTTCTCTTGGAGCAAGGGACATAGTAATTTCTCACATTAATCCATCCATCCCACTCCCAGTTTGGCTAATTGGCTTCACGCATTCTGAGTTTTACCATTCTGAGTTATCTAAATTGTCAATTCATCCTTAATTTATTAGTTTTTTTGCGGGGTTGTATGGGTTATATCTATCCCTTAATTTCATAGATTGTTGACGCTATCAGTTATCACTACGAGAGGGGTTATTGTCGAGTTAAATTGTGTTCCTATCTATATTCTTCTACTAACACCAATATATTCAAGGCCTTGCTGCTACAAATAATAATTAAAAGTTTAGTGATCATGCTTGAAACATTCATGTCTTATATATAGTTTCGCTTCGCGATGCAATCTTTTTAACTCGGCATACCTATGTCAGAGATCCTGGCTCCGCCACCGGCAACATAGTGGGTATGGTCTTTTGACCGGCCATTGACCTAGCCGTCCACCCGAATGTATAGGGTGAGTTTGGGGCCCCCGGCTTTAGATTTTACTGCACCCTCGTACTCATGAAAGATGGACAACAATACCAATAAAATATGACCATTAATTTAAGGGTTTAATTTTTTTGAAACGCGGGTATCGGTGTCAAAACCGGAGGATCTCGGGTAGGGGGTCCTGAACTGTGCGTCTAAGGATAATGGTAACAGGAGGCGGGGGACACAATGTTTACCCAGGTTCGGGCCCTCTCTATGGAGGTAATACCCTACTTCCTGCTTGATTGATCTTGATGATATGAGTATTACAAGAGTTGATCTACCACGAGATCGTAGAGGCTAAAGCCTAGAAGCTAGCCTATGATTCTGATTGTTGTTGTCCTACGGACTAAGCCCTCTGGTTTATATAGACACCGGAGGGGGCTAGGGTTACACAGAGTCAGTTACAGAGAAGGAAATCTACATATCCAAATTGCCAAGCTTGCCTTCCAAGCAAAGGAGAGTCCCACCCGGACACATGACAAAGTCTTCAATCGTGTATCTTCATAGTCCAACAGTCCGGCATAAGCATATAGTCCGGCTATCCGAGGACCCCCTAATCCAGGACTCCCTCAGTAGCCCCTGAACCAGGCTTCAATGACGATGAGTCCGGCGCGCATATTGTCTTCGGCATTGAAAGACGGGTTCCTTCTCCGAATACTCCATAGAAGATCTTGAACACAAGGATCTTGTGCGGCTCTGCAAAACAAATTCCACATACCACCATAAAGAGCACAATATTTCACAAATCTAATCTGCTGACAACTTTTCATAGCGTGACATCACGCCACGGCCCGGTCAGTATTCGAACCGTTTTTCCCAGCCTGCACATATTGCGAGGCGGTTTTATTGGCACGTCTTGTCGAAGCAGAGACTGTGTCCCCTTATCACGGGATTCTTATCAATATGGGTGCGGGTAACCCAAGCGCACCATCAATGCGGCGATTGGGGAATAAGCGAGTTTACCGGGCAAGTGGGGAGGCGTAGGATCCCTGCTGCCTTTATAAGGAGATAAGGAATCCCCTTTTTTCACCCACGCCTTCTCCTTTCTCTACTCATCTATTCTCTCTCACTCCAGCTCCAGCGCCCAAGCGTTTGTCTTCTCCACCCACAAAGGCCCTCCGAAAATGTCTGGATCCGGAGCAGGAGGCAAGTGGATGGCCTCTACCGTCCGGGAGAAGGATATCAAAAAGATTGAGAGGCCGGGTATCTGGCCAAGAAAATCAGCCATTGTCTCCCGACGGTGGGACAGATCGTCCCTACTCCGGAACCCCACGAAAGGGTTGTATTCCTTTCTCACTTTGTCCGCAGGCTAGGGTTTCCCCTCCACCCATTCGTTCGCGGCGTCATGTATTACTACGGGATCGATTTTCATGATCTATCCCCCAATTCCTTCCTCAACATCTCAACATTCATCGTCGTGTGTGAGGCCTTTCTCCGCATCTCGCCACACTTCAGCTTATGGCTGAAGATTGTTAATGTGAAGCCCAAGGTAGTGAGCGGCGAGCACGCCGAGTGCGGAGGTGCCATGGTGAGCAAGATGCCCAACGTCACATGGCCATCCGGTACTTTCAATGATTCCGTCAAAGAGTGGCAACGGCAGTGGTTCTACGTCACTGAGCAACGCAGCACGAAATGGGCCGCAGATCCCGAATTCCGATCCGGAGCTCCCCTGCGGCTTACGTCCTGGCCCAAGAAGGACCTGAATTGGTCTTCGCCTAACAAGTTGCCGGCGCTCCAGACGCGCGTCAAGGATATGGAAGACAAGAATATCAAACTTGTCAATGTAGTCCAGGTGATGTTAGTTCACCGGATTCTCCCTTGTCAACACAGGGCCTGCAATTTATGGGAATTCGACCCGGCCAAGCACCAGACCCTACTAGAGTTGTTTGGCTCATCGCACAAAGACATCCGGAAGGTGCTCTTTAAGTCCGGGAAATCGTGGCCGGACTCAGCCGAGGACCGAGGGTATCAACTGTCCCGCCCTGCAAGTTCGGTAAGTCATTGCACGTTGGCAAGACATACGTTTGATTTGTATAATCCAAGGGAAATGCTTAATGCATTTTTCCACAACTCTCCTAGGGCTGGACGAAGAAGGCGGGGCGGATCTACTGTCCGGCCTCACTGCCAGAAGAACCAGCCGGCCCACTTCTGACAAAGATGCTGGTCCCGGCGCCTTATAAGGTGCCGAAGAAGAAAGCCAAAAAGGAGGCCAAAGAGACCAGGGGCGGCCTTCGTCGCCGCGGCACTTCGGACACAATATCCGAAGAGTCCGATGCCCGCTCTTCCTCCAAAAAGGACGAGGAAGAAGAGGAAAACCAATCCTCCACAGCGGGGGGAGGAAAGAAAAGGAGGGCCTCCACACACTTGGAGGCCGAGTCGCCTAAGAAGGGAAGAACTCCCCCCCCCCGGTGGAATCCGCCACCGCTACCAACAGCAGTCCGGAGTGGGATCCCAGGGTCCATCCCCTGGTGAATTCGTGAGTATATAAAATCCGAACACGCTTGCGCATCCAGACTCACTATTGTATGATGTTTTAACCATTGAACCACACTTTTTTGCAGTCCGTCGATGTCCCACACCGAACAATCCTCATCGAAGGATTGACTTGTCTCGGATGCCATGGACAGCGGGACACCCCCGAAGGCCCCCTCCTCAAAACATGTGAATGACACCGAGGCATCGTCCTAGGGGACCCAGGCCAAGGAGGGGGTGAAACCTCGGTGGCCGGACACACGAGAGAAAAGTCTCCCATGGACATCGACGGTGGGGTCTATCTCGAATTCGGCCCCCAGCCAGACACAATTCCGGAGACCAATACGGCTCCGGAATCAGGCAGGCAGCCTCCCTCGACAGGAGGGGGTGCGCCTGTTCCACCGGCAACCTCTGCCCAACCAGAGGTGTCGGATACCTTATCGGCGGCGCTGAAGAGCACCTCCATCGTTGAAGAACACCATGCCCTTATGGGTGCGGTGATTGAGAAGATTCAGTCCATTGAGAGCGGGCTGAATGAAGCTTGCATTAGCCTTATAACAGGCTTTGAGGTATGTTGTGAGGTTTCAAAGAGTGTTACAGTATAGGAAGTAGCCACTGATACACTGTTCGGTGTTTAAAAGAAAGAATCGGACAGAGGATCAAATAAATGTTCGCAGGAGACTCACCTTATGGCACCTTTCCCTCTTTTTTTACAAGCAGGCGTCTGTAGGGACTACCACCTCTCATATTGCGAAATTATCCGGACTAAAGCATAGTATGGAGTGGGCCGAAGAAGAACTCGGCCGAGTGCAGAAGTAGTTGGAGGATAGCCGAGGTATGAAAAAACCCTGTTCGCAGTCAGCACGAATGAATAATGTAGTATTATGAAAATATTTTTATGATGTGCTATAGGGGCGACGGCCAAAGTTGAGGCTCGTAAGAAGGCTGTCGCCGAGGCTGAGAAGAAGACAGTCGCAGAGCAGGCTCTTCGCGAAAAGCACGAGGCCAGGGTTATTGAAGCTGAGAAAGATCTCCAAGAGGCCATGAAGAAATGTGAGACCTTGGAGTAGAGCTTAAAGGAGAGAGAATCCGAACTCACCAAGGCTCGTCAAGCCGCACGCGATGCCCGGGGGGAAGCCCAAGGTGCCCTGTAGGAAATCCAGGAGGCGAGGAAGATCACGGCGGGTAAGGCTTTTGCTTATGCAAAGCAAATATTTGAAGGGAGAAGATCACATTTACCGATTTGAATTCGGATTTCTCCAGGGGTATTTGCGGAGCTGCCACGCAGCATATCTGATGCCGCACAATTCTACCAAGCCGAAGAAAGGAGCAATGCGGAGAAGCTCTTCTGGTCACAGTATCTGGCGCCAGAGTATCCGGTGCCCTTCGCCGATCAACTGAAGTAGCTGATCGAACTGCATAAGGCGGCCGAACTAGCCATGAAGGATTTAATTATCCAGCTATGGCCTGCCGAGCCAATTCCCAGCAGCTAGTTCGGGTTCATGAAGCGGCTTGTAAATGCCTGCCCTCGACTTGAAGTCATCAAGCGGTCGGTCTATATGGAGGGTGCGCGAATGGCCTTCGCCCGTGCGAAGGTGCACTGGGCGAAGATGGATGCTGAAAAGCTGATGATCGAGGGACCGCCGGAGGGAAAGGAGCACCGCAAGCCCGAGCTATATTATGATAGTGTCCTTAAAGGGTCCCGCCTTGTAGCGGAGCAATGTGCCAAGGACATTATATTCCCGTGAATATATTCACGTTATCTCTTGTAGTGTTAAACAAGGTCATTTAAATAATATAATGCCTGTTATTTGAGAATTTGACCTCCTGCGCGGCCGTTTTATATAGTAAATCTGAGAGTTGGCCAGTCGTCGGCTTCTGCCCCCACGTAGGAAGTACGGGGGTGTTCGGGATAAACCTGAGCACTCTTTACCCCAGTTTTGGGTCCTTAAAGGAGGTGTTCAGCGCAACGAACTAGGCAATCGGACTGTAGGGCTTTATCACTCTCACTTAGCCATAGGAGTTTGACAAAAGAAAGGTAGGCGCAGCCCCTAGTGTTCGGAAGGCCGCACTAGGGGCTCTATAAGCACCTGATCGGAAGAGAAACCGATCCATCGCACGCTGCATTAGTTATCGCATAATGCGGAAGAAATCCTTAAAGATTTTGCAACCTCTCGAACAGCTGACCAGCTCTCGCTGTATCATGATAGTCAGTTTTCGGCTTTCTCTACTAAGGTGCTCGTCCGGAAGAACCGGGACACAATCGCAGTATTTCTCCCTTTACTACCCTAGCCGATATAGCGGAACTTAGGGTAGCAAGCACAGGAGCGGGGCAACCCAACTATTGACCCAAGACATGATTCGGAGCCAATACATATAATGCTATAAGTTCGGGTGCCGAACGACCGTGAAGGTGTTCAGACTTTATTGCCGTATTATGGGTACAATGAGGTCCCTGGCATATTAAGGCATATCGCATTGTACAGATGCCGTTTGACAAAGAGTGTCAATAAGAAACAACAGCAGATAAGCGTCATATAAAGCCACATATTGCAATTGAATAATACATCAATGCGTACGAGTACAAATAGTGTGATAAAAAGAAATATGACTTCAGGACCTGCTGCGACCAGGGAAGGGAAGCCGTGTGCGGATCCGAGTAATAATCGGATGGTCATCAAGGATAATATCTAAGGATTCCCGTATGTGATTGAGTTATTTCCTTCCTTGGTATGTTCATCCCCTCGTGGGTCAGGTCACCCTATCGCCAGTGATGGCCTAAAAAAGTGGACCTGCACAGAAAAGTGTAAAAAGATATTTGTGTGCCACGGAGCGGTTAAGCCGCATTAGGTGGTATAGTCTGGCATTGTCTCCGCCTACCGCTGGAGTAATTAATTGAGCTCTTAATGAGCTGGGCTATCCTGCCACGTAGTAGTTCGGACTCTGTCGACTATGTCCGGGAACCTGGCTGTCGAATGAAGTTTCGATTGAAAAATGCCAGTCTACACTTCTACCGTTAAGGCGGCGGCGTGCTGTTTAGTGCGGGGGGAGCGTTTGCTGTTAACTGTTATGACGCTGCGTGGGCCGGGCATTTTGAGCTTAAGATAAGCATAATGTGGCACTACATTGAATTGAGCGAACGCGGTTCGGCCGAGCAGTGCATGATAGCTGTTGCATAAGGGGACGATGTCGAAGATTAACTCTTCGTTACGGTAGTTGTCCGGGTGTCCGAAGACTACTTCCAGGGTGATGGAGCCTGTACAACAGGCCTCCACACCTGGTATCACACCTTTAAAAGTGGTTTTAGTGGGTTTGATCTTTGAAGGATCGATGCTCATCTTGCGTATTGTGTCCTGATAAAGCAGGTTCATGCTACTGCCTCCGTCCATAAGGACTCGTGTGAGGTGGAATCCGTCAACTATTGGGTCAAGGACTAATGCAGCTGAGTTGCCCTGACGGGTATTGGCCGGACGATCCTTGTTGTCAAAGGTGATCTGGCCAGATGACCATGGGTTGTGTTTTGGGGCGATTGGCTCCATTGCATCGTCATCCCTAAGTATACGTCTCAGCTCCCGCTTGGGAATATGGGTGGCGTTTATCATATTCACTGTTTTAATTTGCGAAGGAAACTTCTTCTGCCCTCTAGTGTTTGGTGGCCTGGGCTCCTCGTTGTCGTCCTCGCTTTGTGACCCCTTCTCCTTGTTTTCGGCACCTGGCATGCCGGCCTGTTTGAAGACCCAGCATTCTTCGTTGGTATGATTAGCTGGTGTTCCTAGGGTGCCATGAATTTGGCATGGACGGTCGAGTATACGGTCCAGACTGGACGTGCCCGGACTGTTTCTTTTAAATGGCCTCTTCTGTTGACCAGACTTGGAGCCACTGAATCCGGCATTGACGGTCGTGTCTTCGGTGTTGTCGCCGTTATTCCATCGCTTGTGTTTGCTGCGTTGGGGCTTGCTGTTGTTTCTTGCTTCAGAAGCCCCTGGTTTGCTTGATGTGCTATTGTTACGAGCCAATCAGCTATCTTCGCCCGTGCAAAATCGGGTCATGAGTGTCGTGAGGGCTGCCATGGACTTCGGCTTCTCTTGGCCAAGGTGTCGGGCAAGCCACTCATCATGGATGTTATTGTTAAAGGCTGCTAAGGATTCGGCATCAGGAGAGTCGACAATTTGGTTCTTTTTAGTTAGGAACCGAGTCCAGAATTTCCTGGCTGACTCTCCGGGTTGTTGGGTTATATGACTTAAATCATCAGCATCCGGTGGCCGCACATAAGTGCCCTGGAAGTTATCCAGGAATGCGTCTTCCAGGTTCTCCCAACTTCCAATAGAGTTTGCCGACAAACTATTCAGCCAATGTCGAGCCGGTCCTTTGAGGTTTAGTGGGAGGTACTTGATGGCATGTAGATCATCGCCGCGGGCCATGTGAATGTGGAGAAGGAAATCTTCTATCCATACCGTAGGGTATGTAGTCCCATCGTAGGGCTCGATATTCACGGGCTTAAACCCTTCTGGGAATTCATGCTCCATTACTTCGTCAGTGAAGCATAGGGGGTGTACGACGCCTCTATGCCGGGCTACATCACGACGCAGTTCAAATGAGTCTGGTCTGTTGTATTTGGCCTGGCCGGATTTGTATTTGGTATATCCGGCGTGGCGGTTGTCGTGACGCGTTGGGGCGCGCCCCCGTGATCCGTAGATCGATCTTGACTATCTTGCTTTGTTTTCCAATTCGTCTCGCAGGTCATGCGTGCAACCCCGGGCCTTCGTGTTTTTGTTTGTCTGGCGACGGGGTGCGGGCTGGTGTTGGGACTGATATGCCGCTTTGTCTCGGCCACGAGGTGGCCGGTATGCCTCATCCTGTGCTGGTAGTGTTGGCTCTAGTGCCTCCTTCTCGTATTGAGGTAACAACCTGCGCTTTGGGTAACTTTTGGTTGGGCGCTCGAGTCCGTATTCCTCGGCTGCTGATAACCAACAAGTGTAGGGGATCAAAACAGTTTTCGATAAGTAAGAGTCTCGAACCCAACGAGGAGCTAAAGGTAGAATAAATATTCCCTCAAGTTCTATCGACCACCGATACAACTCTACGCACGCTTGACGTTCACTTTACCTAGAACAAGTATGAAACTAGAAGTACTTTGTAGGTGTGATTGGATAGGTTTGCAAGATAATAAAGAGCACGTAAATAAAAACTAGGGGCTATTTAGATAAAGATGCAATAAAGTAAATAAAGCAAGTGTGGAAAAGTGGTGGTAGGAGTTGTGAAAGTTTTCCTAAGCAATTGACTACGTTACTAGACCGGTAATCACTATTGCAATTCTATGAGGGAGAGGCATAAGCTAGCATACTTTCTCTACTTGGATCATATGCACTTATGATTGGAACTCTAGCAAGCATCCGCAACTACTAAAGATTCATTAAGGTAAAAACCAACCATAGCATTAAAGTATCAAGTCCCCTTTATCCCATACGCAACAATCCCCTTACTCGGGTTTGTGTTTAAGTCACTCACGCAACCCATTATAAGCGAATCATGAATGCATTGCAACACCCTACAGTGGGGATCCCTCACGCTTGCATGACACGGAGGGCACAATAGGACAGCACCAATAATAAAACATGCAACTCAAACCAATCATAGCAATTCATCAATCACCGATAGGACAACGAAAATCTACTCAGACATCATAGGATGGCAACACATCATTGGAAAATAATATGAAGCATAAATCACCATGTTCAAGTAGAGGGTACAGCGGGTTGCGGGAGAGTGGACCGCTGGATATATATGGGGGAAGGTGATGGAGGTGTTGGTATGATGATGTCCCCCGGCGGCATTCCGGCGCCACCGGAAGCAAGGGGGAGAGAGCCCCCCTTCTTCTTCTTCTTGCTTGACCTCCTCCCTAGATGGGAGAAGGGTTTCCCCTCTGATCCTTGGCTCCCATGGTGTGGGAGGGGCGAGAGCCCCTCCGAGATTGGATCCATCTCTCTATTTCTGCGTTCCCAGATTCTAACCCTTCACCGTTTCTTTTATATCTGGAGATCCTTAACTCCGATTGGGGTTAATCTTTCGCCTAGATTTTTCTCGTAAAATTAGCTTTCTAGCGGCAAAATAAGAGCTTCAACCGCCTTACGAGTGGCCCACGAGAGTCCAGGGCGCGCCCAGGGAAGGGAGGCCGCGCCCCACTCTCTCGTGGCCACCCCGGACACCGTTTCGCGTTGATTCTTCCTCCAGAAAATCCCAAATATTCCAAAATAATTCTCCGTCTATTTTTATCCCGTTTGGATTCTGTTTGATATTGGGTTTATGCGAAACAAAAAACATGCAACAGACAGGAACTGGCACTAGGCACTAGATCAATATGTCAGTCCCAAAAAATATTATAAAAAGTTGCCAAAAGTATATGAAAGTTGAATAATATTGGCATGGAACAATAAAAAATTATAGATACGACGGAGACGTATCAGCATCCCCAAGCTTAATTCCTGCTCGTCCTCGAGTAGGTAAATGATAAAAAAAATTGATGTGGAATGCTACCTAGCATAATCTTGATCATAAGTCTAATCATGGCATGAATATTAAGACACGAGTGATTCAAAGCAATAGTCTATCATTTGACATAAAAACAATAATACTTAGGGCATCCCAACAAACAATCATATCTTTCAAAATATCAATGCTTCAGAAAGTTATCCCTACAAAATCATATAGTCTGGTATGCTCCCTTTTCTTAACAAAAGGTACCCCTCATGCCTATCCCGGTGTCAGCCAAGCAATTGTATAATACTTTAGTATTCTCAAACTTTTTCAACCTTCACGCAATACATGAGCGTGAGCCATGGATATAACACTATGGGTGGAATAGAATATGATGATGGAGGTTATGTGGAGAAGACAAAAAGGGAGAAAGTCTCACATCGACACGGCTAATCAACGGGCTATGGAGATGCCCATCAATTGATGCCAATGCGAGGAGTAGGGATTGCCATGCAACAGATGCACTAGAGCTATAAGTGTATGAAAGCTCAACAAAAGAAACTAAGTGGGTGTGCATCCAACTTGCTTGCTCATGAAGACCTAGGGCATTTGAGGAAGCCCATCATTGGAATATACAAGCCAAGTTCTATAATGAAAATTCCCACTAGTATATGAAAATGACAACATAGGAGACAATCTATATGAAGAACATGGTGCTACTTTGAAGCACAAGTGTGGAAAAGGATAGTAGCATTGCCCCTTTTCTTTTTTTCCCTTTTTTTCTTTTTTTCTTTTTTTCGTTGGGCTTCTTTGGCCCCCTTTTTTTATTTAGGCTTCTTTAGGCTTCCTTTTTTTTATTTTTTTATTTTTTTTCATGGGGCAATGCTCTATAATGATGATCATCACACTTTTATTTACTTAGAACTCAATATTACAACTCAATACTAGAACAAAGATATGACTCTATATGAATGCTTTCGACGGTGTACCGGGATGTGCAATGATCTAGCGTAGCAATGACATAAAAAACGGACAAGCCATGAAAACATCCTGCTAGCTATCTTACGATCATGCAAAGCAATATGACAATGAATGCTCAAGTCATGTATATGATGATTATGGAAGTTGCATGGCAATATATCTCGGAATGGCTATGGAAATGCCATAATAGGTAGGTATGGTGGCTGTTTTGAGGAAGATATAAGGAGGCTTATGTGTGATAGAGCGTATCGTATCACGGGGTTTGGATGCACCGGCAAAGTTTGCACCAACTCTCGAGGTGAAAAGGGCATGCACGGTACCGAAGAGGCTAGCAATGATGGAAATGTAAAAGTCCGTATAATCCATGGACTCAACATTAGTCATAAAGAACTCACATACTTATTGCAAAAATTTAAAAGCCCTTGAAACAAAGTACTACACGCATACTCCTAGGGGGGAGGTTGGTAGGAGTTAACCATCACACGCCCCCGACCTTCACGCAAAGATAAACAATCAAAATACAATGCGCACCAATTTGGTTACATAGTTAATAGACCATACGTGCATGCTTCGGGAATCACAAACCTTAACACCAACATCCTTACTAAACACAACCATCTACTAGTACCTCCCACATATTAGCATCACTATATCGCAAAACTATTGCAAGGAATCAAACATATCATATTCAGTGATCCACAAGTTTATGTAGGATTTTATGACTAACCATGTGAATGACCAATTCCTGTCATCTCTCTAATTTGATATAAGTGAAGCAAGAGAGTTTAATTCTTTCTACAAAAGATATGCCCACGCTCTAACAAATATAAGTGAAGCAAAAGAGCTTTCTACAAATGGCGGTTTTCTATGTGAAGAGAAACATGCAATCCAAACTTCAAATGATATAAGTGAAGCACATGAAGCATTCTATAAAGCCATACTTAAAACATTTAAGTGAAGTGCAATGAGCATTCTATAAATCAACCAAGGACTATCTCATACCAGCATGGTGCATAAAAGAGAAGTAAAAACTAAATGCAAAAGACGCTCCAAGACATGCACATAATGCATAAACGAAACGAATACGAAAACATACCGATACTTGTTGAAGAAAGAGGGGATGCCTTCCGGGGCATCCCCAAGCTTAGACGCTTGAGTCTCCTTGAATATTTACTTGGAGTGCCTCGGGCATCCCCAAGCTTGAGCTCTTGCCTCTCTTCCTTTTCCTCATATCGAGACCTCCTCGTTTAGACACTTCATCCACACAAAACTTCAACAGAAAACTTGGTAAGATCCGTTAGTATAATAAAGCAAATCACTACTCTAAGTACTGTTGCAAACCAATTCATATTTTTTGTTTTTGCATTGTGTCTACTGTAATATAACTTTTTCATGGTTTAATCCACTAATATAAATTGATAGATTCATCAAAACAAGCAAACTATGCATCAAAAACAGAATCTGTCAAAAACAGAACAGTCTGTAGCAATCTGAACATCCACCATACTTCTGTTATCCCAAAACTTCTACCACAATTATGAAAAATGAACAAGTTGTACAGAAAGACAGTGCAAAAGGAATCAGAACCATTTGACGTTCCAGTTAAAAATGTAAAATCGCGCACTACAGCCAAAGTTTCTGTCCTGCACCGTACAAACCAACAAGCATTGTAAACATCCTAAAGGCAAACCTTAGCACATTATTTTTATGATACAGTGGAATTGTACAAGGGGATAATTATTTTTTATGAAAAGTTTCTGTAATTAAGATTCACAAAGTTTCTGTGAGCATGAACAAAGTTCAAGGAGCTCTCCCACTTCAACAATGCTTGTCTTTCTCACTTTCACTTTCCTTTTTGAAAAGTTTTTAGGTTCCCCTATTTATTTTTTTGTTTTTAAACTATATGAAAGCACTCAAAAGAAATAAATGACTCTCTAGAACTTCTGGGTTGTCTCCCTGGCAGCGCTTTCTTTAAAGCCATTAAGCTAGGCATATAGTGCTCAAGTAATGGATCCACCCGGATCCCAAGGTATATCAAAGCCAATTTTAATTAACAATGATTTGTAATTTAGTAGTGAGCACAAAGTAACATATATCAAGCAATGTCGAAGTCTAACTCTATTACTATGCATCGGCATGTCATAAAAGAACAATTCATGCACACCAAGTAAAGGCCAATGCATAGTATAAGCAGTTTCTTGCAATTCTATCGTGTTGGAAACATAGAGAGGTGGAGACATAGTTCTTCTCTCATAATAATTGCAAGTAGGAGCAGCAAGCACATGCATATTATATCTATTAAAATCATCTTGTAAAGTAGTAAAACGCACCAGGTTATGTAGGGTAGATTCAGAGGTACCTCCCACGTGTTCAGTTTGTCTTCTTTCATGTTGGCGTATCACGGGTCGATGATGGTCTCAGCAAGTTCAACCATGGAGTCCTTCTCCTGCCCGTTGCTGATGATCTTGTATTGCTTCTGGATGTCGATAAGCTTGTTGCACCAGATGGCCGAATCGTTGTGTTCTTCCTTCTCTCCACCGTAGCGAAGGTACAGTCGGCACTGCCAATGAAACGGGCGAATGCTCCAGAACCTGGTGCACCCATAGGACTGAGGCGAGGCAGAGCTTCACCGAGTCCGTATTGTTGGTGTACATCACATTCAACTTGGTGCAGCCATAGGACTGAACGGCGAACTAACTCCTTGCTGAAGTCCATATCCAGCAGGCTCACCCCTCGGATCGCCATTGGAGTCTCTTTGAGTGAACGAGTGTGTAGGCGGCGGCAGCAGTTCGTTTTTCAGCTCTTGGGGAACTAGATTCAACAGTAAGCTGAGTGTGTACAGGCGACAACAGTTACTACCCCTCCCTCGTCCACTGCACGCCCGGCAGAAGATGCACCCTCGGCACATTCAAACACCTCCATTAAGAAACCTACTCCGGCCACACGTCGGTTCACGAGCGGGTCTGTATTGGTACTGTAATAATAGGAGTTAGTGGTCACTTTACTTAAATTTAATTAGCTTTAATAGAAATTTATACTTAAAACAAGCAAGGCATTCGCTCTTTCTATCAGTGCCACGGGATCAACATGCACAATAATTAGAATTATTATTCTCAGCACGCACACGATCAGCACATTTGTCGCACTTTGACAAAGATAATACTACCAAGTTTGAACTGTTTGTTATGGTTGCTGTCCTCTGCATCATCATGCCGTGTTTCCCAGCTTGCAAGATTCAGAACCAACAAATAAGATCCAAATAATAATTACAACAAAGATGCCTACACATCTCATTGATTCCCAGCTTGCAAGATTCAGAACCAACAAATAAGATCCAAATAATAAGTACAACAAAGATGCCTACACGTCTCATTGATTCCCAGCTTGCAAGATTCAGAACCAACAAATAAGATTCAAATAATAAGTACAACAAAGATGCCTACACATCTCACTGATTTCCAGCTTGCAAGATTCAGAACCAACCCATTAGAGCCTTTTGATAAAGTGAATATCGGGATTAAATCCATCTTGGCTAGCCATGTCATACAATCGAAGAACTTGGCGAATGCTCTTGACCGTCACAACATCTGTAGTAGAGTATTCCTGTTTGCACAGCATGTTTGCATAGCACAAACAAGGAGACAGGAGAGCATGGTTTCACTTTAGTTGAACCATTTTGTGCAGTTCCACCAAAATTGAGAGATGTTGCCCACGTGACATTTTAGTTGAACTGCACAAGACACTCATTCCAAAAAAAAGTGTTTTGTGCAGTTCACCAAAAGGTCACAATAGCAACAAGGTGAAATGGATATCCCTATCTGCACAAAATGATAGAAAGTAAACAGTTGCTGGTTAATAAGAATATATGAAACATATACAAAATGAAAAGAAGCATCATAATTATGTTCATGGCAATCATGCAAGGACAGTAGAAATTTTAAAACATCAGCAATGCTTCATGTTACCAGAAGCATTACGATCAACAATGAGATTCCTCAGATATGGGATTACTTTAATCGTGACATTGCTTGTTTACCAGACACAGTAAATCAACATCAGCTAAAGAGTTGGTTTAAGGGCTTGGGACCATGGGGACACCAGGACACTCAGCAGCGTAAAGGAGCAACTTACTTATCATACTGGGGAAAACAGCCGGAGTGCCATTTGTAACACAGTTTAATTGCATCTTATCACTGGAGGCATTAGATTAACAATAACACTTGTTAGACATTGTCCCTAAGGTAACAGTGTGATCGCTTCATTTTACATGCGCCCTTACAGCAAAAGGTTGGTTTACCCGCAAAAAAAACAGCAAAAGGTTGGTATAAGGACATGCGACAGTGGACGCATCAGCACAATGTACCTTCAAGGAGGCATAAAGTGGTGATGCCGAGCTTGTTCACGCTATGTGAGGGCAGCAAACCTAATCCTGGAGACCTTTTACTATGTGAGGGCAGCAAATCTAATCTTGGAGACCTTTTACTATGTGAGGGCAGCAAATCTAATCCTAAGACCTTTTACTATGTGAGGGCAGCAAATCTAATCCTAAGACCTTTTACTATGTGAGGGCAGCAAATCTAATCCTGAGACCTTTTACTATGTGAGGGAAGCAAATCTAATCCTAGAGACCTTTTACTATGTGATGGCAGCAAATCTAATCCTGGACATACTCTATTGACTTGTCCACCAGCCGCCACTTTCTATCCTTTTTTCAACCAATGATAGATTTGTTCCTTATCTAGTTTGTACTGCATTTTCCCATTATTTCCCTTTTCAACCAAGAGACCGGTTGGGTATCCGGTCTCTACTACCTTCACCATATTATTTCCTCTTTGAATCAAGTCCTAGATTCATGCTACAACTTTCCCCCTTTTCTTCGTTGTTTGAACAAAGCCCTAGATTCGAATGCATGAAGTAGCTTTACCACTAATAATACTAAAAATTTTGGTGGCTTTGGAAGAGCTGATGGGAGTAGAAAAAGATGCACATGCAGACACGTGGGGAGCTGGGGCAGTAGAGCAAGGCCGCTTTCGAAGAACTTATACCTGAGGGTCGCCGGGATGTCGGCGGCGGCAGGTCGGATCTGCGGACAATACGGCAGGGAGGAAGAAGGGTCGGAGGACCTCCTGAGCCGGCACTGTGTCGGAGAGAACGGCACGGGCAGAGGATCGGGACCCTCCGGCAACTGTGGGTTTCCTCCCTCGGCGGCGATGACCGCGTGAATGATGCACCTTTTAGTCCTCTACACACACCGGACGAAGGGATCCGGCCGGATCTGTGACCAGCGGTGAGCAGAGAGAAAATGTCGCTACCGCTGTCTTGTTTATATCTGGAGAGGATGGGAGAATGAAGAGAGCAACCCTAGTAAAGCAAGCGTTGAGGCCCCTGCGTCCATATATAGTGGAGTGATTATCTTTTTCTCTCCACAACAAGCGTTTCAATTTGTGTACGTGGCACTAAAGAAAAAAAACTCTCTATTTAAGGTGACTACTCTACGACTCCTACTTACTACTACAGTACTACCTTTGTCCTGGTTTATAGGTCCCTTTTATAGTTTGTGCCAAATTTTGACTAAAGATTTAACTAACAAAATGTTAATGCATGTCAAGAAAAATTATCTCATTGGATTCTTATTTGAACATAGTTTTGAAAATATAATGTTTGGTGACATGCGTGAACATTTTCTTAGTTTAATCTATGGTCAAAATTTGGCACGAAATACAATGGGGACCAATGAACCCAAACAGCCCCGTAGTATTGTTCACTTGTGCTCCCCGCCCCTCCATTCATTGAACAACCCCACGGGTGAATAAAGATACAGTAAGTACTGTATTTATATAGAACGAACAAGCTTGAACTATTTTTGTGTAGTTAAAAGTTGATGGCGGGGCTTTTCCAGGGCAGTACGCGCATCAGTTTTCGGGTAGGCGATTTGACAGAGAGGCGAGGAGGGTGAGCGAGTGGGGCTGTGCGATTTGACGGTGTGTTACTGCTGGAAAGACTTGTGATATGACCACTCACTATAGTCATGAATTACTGGCGCTCCGACCGGGGTGATGCCCCCCTTCCGTTCCGCGCTCTAAGGCTGGCCATAATGGGGGTAACATAAGTAGTATCATGCACTTGGGACTCGCAAACATGCTTATGTGGCAGGCAATTAAAGAATAGAGAGATGGTTATAGTAACATAGGTAGATACCGTAACATAATAAATGTGATGCTAGTATGTGTCATGCATGGCAATAAATGAGACCATCTATGATACTAATCTATGATATTATGCACTATAGAGGTAGTAACATAGACTAGTAACATATGCATGTTACTAGTCTAAGTTACTCTCCACTATGACCAGCCTAATCTGGTGCATGACACGTCGACCCGTATGCTGGCTCTCCCACATGTCGGAGTAGTAAGAAGGAGCAAAGAATGATGCGGTATATACTAGTACTATACTACTCCCTCCGTTCCTAAACATAAGTCTTTGGAGAGATTTCACTATGGACCACATACGGAGAAAAATGAGTGAATCTACACATAAAATGCATCTATATACATCCGTATGTGGTCCAAAGTGAAATATCTATGAAGACTTATATTTAGGAACGGAGGGAGTACTACTCAGGTCGGAGGAGTGCGAACCACAGCAGCCTAGTGAGCCAGCCGTGCGAACCACGGTAGCCCAGTGAACCAGCAGTAGAAAACAATGTGGTGATATGGCCATAAAAAACAATGTGCTACGGTCCAAACTGTAGTATGTACAGTAACACTCCTCTTTGTTTGGATCTCTGAGTTAGAGCTAGTTTGGGTTGAAATGGCCTCAAATTATCGAAACAAGAGGGGTTAGTTTGAGCTAGTTTTCTCTAACCCAGCTAAAAAAACTAGCCCAGTGGAGAGGTTCTAATTGGGTTAGTTATCCTGGGCCCACTAAAAGACAACTAAAAGATCTCACCTGCCCGCACCAGATCGCTCCCCTAAAAAATCTCACCTGCCCGCACCAGATCGCTCCCCCCTCTCGCACGACTCCTCTCTATTCCCCATAGGGCCGCCCGCCCAAGCGCCGCTCGCCCTCTCTCTCCTCCGGCCTCCCTCTCCTTCTGGCCTCCGCCGCCCTACTCCGATTGTCCTCTCCCTCTGACATTCGAAGGTCACCCCGCTCCCCCTTCACCAGTCGTTTTTCTCCCTCTATCGTGCGCGGCGGCGGCGCACCTACCAGGGAGGTCGCAAGAGGGGTGAGTTTGTTCGTTCCTTCTCTGTCTCACGGCCATATCATTGATCTTGCTTTCTCTAGCGCTAATTCTGATTTGGAAAAGTAGATCCTGATCAAACTTGCTATAGATTTGTGGTGCACGCATGGAATTGTTTGATGCTGCTTGAGGAGGTAATAAATCTTTCTAGAGGCCCAAAGATTCAGGTCACCTTTCTAGGTATTTCAGTTTCAGGCTTGCATTATTTGTAGAGGCCCAAAGATTCAGTTCACCTTTCTTGGTATTTCAATTTCAGGCTTGCATTGTTTCTAGAGGCCCAAAGATTGAGTTCACCTTTCTAGGTATTTGAGTTTCAGGCTTGCATTATTTCTAGTTGCCCAAAGATTCAGTTCACCTTTCTAGGTATTTCAGTTTCAGGCTTGCATTATTTCTAGAGGCCCAAAGATTCAGTTCACCTTTCTAGATATTTAAGTTTCAGGCTTGCATTATTTCTAGAGGTCCAAAGATTTAGTTCACCTTTCTAGGTATTTCAGTTTCAGGCTTGCATTATTTCTAGAGTCCCAAAGATTCAGTTCACCTTTCTAGGTAATTTAGTTACAGGCTTGCATTATTTCTAGAGGCCCAAAGATTAAGTTCCCAGTCGGCGGCAAGCGGCCCTGCTACCCATGCCGGTGTCGACCTCAACTCGCAAGGGCCGGCGTCGGAGGGGTTCCTGGGGCTTGGGCTCTACAGAGCCTTCCTCCAGAGCAACGATGGCGAGCTCCTCCCTCGGTGCGTGAGGGGCTCCGTGCTCCCTCCCTATCGTGAACGACTTCCATGATGAGTTAGCTCATTCTTTGTTTCATGAAGTGTTTTTTTATTTTGTGAAGCTTGATTGACGACTTGTATGTTTAAGTGGGATATCTCATTTGTATGGACAAAGTAAAAATTATCATGTTTTGCATGCTTAATTTGTATAGATGGTTCGTTTATGTCAATTGTGAGCGGGAGGAGGCCACAGAAGAGCTGGCCACACCGAGAGGGTGCTTGGATCCAAGGGACTTATTTTAGTCTGACTAAAAATAGGGTCCAAAGTAGTCAAATGATTGAGATAGAGCATTTATTGTCAATCTAACCCTGCCATCCATACACCTCTTTGGTTTAGCGTAAGTTCAGGGTTAGAATCTAACTCTAACCTCTAACTGAGTTAGAGTTCTCCTCGTCTCGGTTCATCGCCATCATACTTTCCCCATTCCTGTGTTTTCAGTATCCTGCGAATCAAAGAGGCCCTTTTTCGAGAAAAATCAGAGAGGCCCTTAGACTGGTTTAGGTCCGGTCATTTTTTATAAACGTGTTATGTCCAAAATTTAATGAACGTGCTCCGGTTTCCACGAAAATAATCCGGTTTCATGTAGTAATTTATTGATTTATTTATTCTTCTGCGGGGGGTTTGCATGTAATTCGTGAGGTCTGAAATGTAAAGTATCCCGGCATATGCTCCGAGTCATGCATGCACTATGACCCAGATGCTCTATGTCCCACATGTCGACGAATGGGAGCACGTGGAAATAGCCTAGGAGTACATATAGGAGGATAAATGCGTGAAAAATATGTACTGTGAAGCATAGCCGCGGTTCGAAAAGTAGACCTAAAGTGATGACAGCTATAGGTCGCACGCACCCAACTAGTGGTACTAGACATACGACTAATTTTTCCCTCAAATAAAAAGAGGCACGAGTGCTCAGTACTCCCATTCTATAAACACGAGTCCCATCTGACAACAGCGTCCGTGCTACAGCTAGCTCTCCTCCCTCGTTTCTCTCTTCTAACTCTAAACTCGGCCGACGCCCGGTGGGTGGGGTGGGTTTGCTCAACTGCGGCCCCACCTCACAGTGAAAACGTTATGACTGGAATAAAAAATGCCATATACTCCCTCCGTTCATAAATATAAGCCTTTTTAGATACTACTTCAAATGGAATACAACATACAGATGTATGAAGACATAGTTTAGAGTGTAGATTCACTCATTTTGCTCCGTATGTAGTAGTCACTTGCTGGAATCTTTAGAAAGACTTATATTTGGGAACGGAGGGAGTACTATACTAATAAAACATTAAGGCCACGAGGCGATGCAGTGCTAGTTACAGGAGGCAAGAAGAAGAGATGCATCCATCGAGGACGTCCACCTCCTCGACTCAGAGCGCCGGCCCACCGAACAGCGCCTAAGTAGCAGCGGCTTTTGTGGCCAGGTCGACGTGCTTCTGAACAATGGCGTCCAAAGATTCCAGCCGCTGGAAGAAGGCCAACGTCTTTCTGTCCTCGCTTGCCTTGTAGTGGACTATGTAGATGATTTCCTCGTAGACATGGATGTGCAGGTCGACGGTTTCTTGCATGGCGAGGCGCTGCGCAGCGAGCGCGGCCTCGAGGTGCACATTCTTCGTCGCGACCTCCGGCACCTGCAGGGACACCAGGGCTTGAAAGAGTTCGTCACCATGTAGGCCGATGAGGGTGGCAGGCAATGAGGAGCCTGGGCGCGCGGGCTGGAGCAGTATGGCAAGGTCGTCCGCGCGCTTCTTGACGGTGGTGAACTTGAGGATGGAGTTGACCATCATGTCGTCCATGCGAGAGGCGAAGCCGGCGTCGGCGAGGGCTACGATGCCTGCGGTCGCCAGCACCGTCTGGAAATGGTGCGCGGTGCGGGGCCGCAGGCCGGCGCCTTGGATGATTTGGCACAGCCGACTGCCACTCGCGTCCATCACCTCAATAGGTGCTTGTGGCTTCTGGTCACTTGGTCTTGAATTGGAGTGAGCAGTGTTGTGCAGAGACTTGGGAGTAGATGGATTGGAGTGGTGGGGCGCCTTTATTATATGAGAGTCCAAACTCTGTTGCATTCACATCGTGCTGGCTCTAGTCTGCTTCTCCAATTAATTCCCTCTGCATGTAATTGAGGATGCATCATTGACCGTTCAACGTCTCGGGAACCGCTACCCTCTTCCTCCTTGCATTCAAGCACCTATGGACCCGTCGACGACGAGGTGCCTATGGTGACTTCGTAAATTTCAAGATGATAGTGCCGTACATGTGTGCGTTCATAGGGGTGAGTGTATACGCGTGTATATGAGCGCTTGCGTACATACTGTGTCAAAAAAAAACGTAAATGCGTGTCAAAAAGAGACTAGTCGGTATACTCAATATTGTGCACCTCGGAGAGGAAAACGATAGAACTAGTACGTATTACGGTGCAGATTTACTCATTTTGCTCCATATGTACTCCATCTCGGTGTAGTCTAGTCACTTGTTAAAATCTCTAGAAGGGCAAATACTCCTTTTCTGGTTTACAAGGCTATACTAGCAAGTAGTTGTACGTACTAGTACAATAGTGGGCTCACATAGCAATTTTGTCTCATGCAAGAGCCTGGCTATATGCGTGCTCCAATGTTCGCAACTGCAACGTTCGGTTTGCGCTTGGCTCTTCGTCTCTTCGAGAAGACGAACAATGATGTTACTACTACTGCTTCTACAGTGTCGAATCCACTGCTGCATGTCCGTCCACCGCGAGCAGGACGGATAGCTTGTTGTAGAAGTACTACTACTAAGCAAAAGCCTGTCCTCGTTTGTGAGCAACTGCACGCATGGGCGAGGGAGAAGGTGTGTAGTAAAATCAAGCTTCTCCTCGTTCTACGAGTTGACGCGACACATCATAGCACTGCCCCCACATGCTTGCCTCTAAACTTGGCTGAAAGACCCGTAGTGTACAATATATTTGCTGCAACCTCTAACATACCCTCGTTCTGATACAAAGGACGGGGAGTCCCCCCTTTCTGAAAAAAAACAAATTAAAATATATATTCCTGTCTTGACCAGATGAGCGTGCAAACTACAATCACCAGGGTGACACGTAGGGCCAGAAGACTATTTTAATTTAAAAAAATCGAGATGGCCACATAGCATGGAGCCGACCCCAACGATTTTAAGCTTGCAGGCACGGTACACCCTATCTAGACTACTCTACACATGAAACTGCCACACGAGCGTCCGGGTTGCGCTTGGCTCTTCGCCTCTTCGGGAAGTCGAACAATGATGGTGTACTACTGCACTGGAGGAGTACTACAGTACGCTTCTGGCCATCTGACACCGATTGAACTGCTGCATGTCCACCGCGTGCGGGAGGGAGAGCGTGTAGCGAAAGCTTCTCCTAGTCTTGCCAGCCACCACGCTCATGGGCGAGGGAGGGACGCTCCTGTCTTTGCGTGTATGACAGGTGGGCCCGACAGGTGTGTGGCCAACCTGTCATACAGCCAAAGGCAGGTGCAGTTAAGTCCGCGAGGGAGAGGATAATCAAACTTCTCGTTGATGTACGAGTTGACGCGACACATCAAACAGAGGCTCGGGCGCCATTAATGGAGACCTTGGGAGAGAGGTGGATGGCAGATGGAGGTCAAAGGGCTCTCCTCCCAATAAGCACGCGCAGGGGTCTGATCGCACGCCTCTCGTACTCAAATAGCTACCCTGCATGGCGCCTCCTATCTAATAAAAAATTGGGGACGCGTGGCAGCACGTAAATGGTACTAGTAAGTAGAACGCCCATGGTTTCAATAATACTTGTGTTTCCGATTGTAACGTGACAACCCTTGTTCAAATATGACTTTGTTGATTGTTAATGTGTGCGCCTTCGCAAATCGGAGTGCAAATTTACCACAGCATGTTGGTGCCATGTCATGGCACCAAGCCAAGTTTCATTATTTTCATGCGTGTTTTGGATTTACAGGAATTAAAAAACTAAGTTTCTCAATGTTTCCAACCCAGCCACGACGCCCAGAACTTTGAATTTCATTCCCATTTCTTGCATGGAACCTAGAAATTTTCCCGAGGACACACATGTGATTTTTCAACCAACTTTGGTGCACTGGAACATGTGCTTGTATTTCAAATTCGAATTATGCACACAAAGGTGACACGTTCCCTCCCAGAACCACGAGCCTTCTTGAGAGAAGCTCCGATTTACAAGAAGCTTATACCAAAATTTGTTCCTATTCGGCCAATTTTTTTTACCACGGCATGGTACTACCATGACATGACACCATGCCAAGTTTCATGATTTTAAAACCAAGTTTCTCAATGTTCTTGACCGAGCCACGATGCCCAGATGTTTGAATCTTATTCTCATTTTTGCATGGGAGTAGAAATTCACCCGAGGACACAAATGTGATTTTCAACCAACTTTGGTGCACGGGAGCATGTGATTGTAGTTCAAATTTGAATTATGCACATTAAATGACCAAAAACTCAATTAATGTGTAAATAAGGCCAAACGAAGCCGGAATAATTCCAAAATTTAACAGGGCACTCATGTAGTTCTATGTTGCCTTTGTAAATAAACTCAAGGGGAACAACGTATATCGTTTCGCACTCAAAGGTGACACGTTCCTTCTCAGAACCACAAGCCTTCTTGAGAGAAGCTTCGGTTTGCAAGAAGGTTATACCAAAATCTATTCCTATTCGGCCATTTTTTTTACCACAACATGGTAGTACCATGACATGACATCCATGCCAAGTTTCATGATTTTCAGGCGTGTTTTGGATTTACAAGAATTTTAAAACCAAGTTTCTCAATGTTCTCGGCTAAGCCATGACGCCCAGATGTTTTAATTTTATTCTCATTTCTTGCATGGGACCTAGAAATTCACCCGAGGACACAAATGTGATTTTTCAACCAACTTTGGTGCACAAGAGCATGTGCTTGTAGTCCAAATTTGACTTATGCACATTAAATGACTAGAAACTCAATTAATGTATAAAAAACGGCAAACGAACCCGGAATAATTCCAAAATTTAACATGGCACTAATGTAGTTCTATGTTGCCTTTGTTAAGAAACTCAAGGGCGTGGGGTGGCACGTTCCCTCTTAGAACCACGAGCTTCCAAATCGGCCCAATTTTTTACCACAACATGTTAGTGCCATGACATGACACCATGCCAAGATTCATGATTTCCAGCCGAGTTTTGGATTTACATGAATTTAAAATCTAAGTTTATCGATGTTCTCGGCAGAGTCATGACGCCCAGATGTTTGAATTTCATTCTCATTTCTTCCATGGGACCTAGAAATTCAACCAAGGACACACATGTGATTTTTCAACCCACTTTGGTGCACCGGAGCATGTGCATGCAATTCATATTTAGATTATGCACATTAAAAGTGCAGAAACTCAATTAATGTATAAAAAGGCCAAATGAACCCGAAATAATTCCAAAATTGAATAGGGCACTCATATAGTTCTATGTTGCCTCTGTAAATAAAATCAGGGGGAGGCAGCATATATCGTTTCGCACAAAAAGGTGATACGTTCCCTCTCGGAACCACGAGGCTTGTTGAGAGAATCTCCGGTTTTGCAAGAGGCTTATACCACAACTTGTCCCAATTTAGCCAAAAATTATACGTATGAAAATAGGGCTTAGATTATCCCGAACATCTCACTACCTAGAGCAATAATGTACTATGATTTGAATTCAACATAAAATGGATACGGATATTTCAATTGGAGAGCGTATGGTACATGTAGTTCATAGTGAAATATGATTACTGCTATATGCATGTCTTTTTGTTATCAAGATCATATTTAAATTATTGTATAACTTGACAACAATGGTATTCAAATAAGGAAAATTGATTCAAATTTAGTCCATATGGTAGACGACAATATATATGTTCACATGGTGGAGTAAAATGTTCATAATGATGGAAGATCAAAATGTATGACTACATCAATTATAAACCGCAAGGTCACCTAATGATATATTCGAATTCAACATAACGTGGATCCAAAAATTGAAATTCGAGATCATGGCATCTGTATTCATATAAAAAGGGACATTACTCTTTCTTTGGTGGGAATTGATTTGTTTGTTGTTGTTGTTGAGGGAAGTGTGAATCGATTTGGTACTGTGCAGGGTAATCATGTTCTCCCGATTTTTTTTACATTTTTCTTGTAGTTTTTTCAATGGCATCTATAGCAATATAGTAAAAGGGGACATGACTCTCTTGTGTCTTATATGATTTATTTTTACACGTTAAGTTTGTTCTGCCAAACAAGGAACCCGCACCTTGTTATCCCGAAATTTTCAAGCTCGAGTATCTTTTGTCTCACCTGCTTTGAAACTCCCGCTTCTTCAACCCGCGTCGTGCCTTGTTATCCCGAAATTTGGACGCGAGCGAGAACTCCCTCCTCATCCGAAATCACTCCCGCAGCCCAGACATGCGAAATCCCCCTTCTACCCCTCAGCCGGAAATGAAGCTCCACGTTGCGGTATCAAAACCGGTGGGGGTACGCTGGTAACTTACCCTACATTTCGGACAAGCGCGTCCCTAAGCTTGGATCCCCCTCCCCCTTCGCCCTCCCCCATTGGTACACCGAGGCCGCCAAAACCCGCGAAACCCCACGCTCCTCCGTCGGCCTCCCGACCGCCGCCCAGCCTGAGACTCTTCCCCGACTACGTCGTCCACCACAACAGCTCGTCGTCCCTCATCCACCGCACCGGATGAGGATCCGTTGTCGATCTCGTCGTCCCGCCGGATCAGCCACCCCATCCTCAACCTCCAAGGAGCTACCCCGATGTTCGCCTCGTCTATCGCGCCACCTCAATCCCCACAGCGCCGTCTTGACCTGCCCCACCAGAACCACAACACCGTCACCAATTCCTCCGATGAAGACGAGGCCAACTCGGTGCCAACAAGGAGGTTCTGCACTCACCGCTGCATTTTATCTTTTATTCGATCTCACGGGGCTGCCAGTGCTCAATACCGAGCAGACATGGCGTCTCCATCGACGGCGCCGTCGCCGTCCACATCATCCATGGCGTCTCTCCCCCATGTCGTTGCTTCCTCGGCGGCAACTTCTACAATGGCACTAGCTACAACTGCTCCGGCTCTCGCTCGCACTGCGGCTCTGTTCTTGCTGTCGGTCGCCCTGCTACACTGCTCCTGCTTTCGTTCATGCTGCTGCTCTACCATTGCTCTCGCTTGCACTGCTGCTGCTGCTGCACGACCTCCGGCAGCTACAGGAGTTGCTGCTTTAGCACTCGCTCGCGGTGCTACTGCATGACTTGCTCTCTGCTAGTGTGTTCCCTGCTCGAGCGTCTGCTGATTTAGATCACTGCTTCTCTGCTACTAGTGCTCAAACGCCCTAAACACCTATTGCAATGCTCTGTTACTAGTTCAATCAGTTTCGACAGTAAAATTCAATTTCGACTATGAAGTTCATTTTCTTCAGTTAAGTTCAGAGTGAACAGTACTTACAGCATCTGTCGGAGCGGCCGTGGCGTGGCTAATGCGTTTTACATCTAGCACTTTTTGGTGATGTATTTTACATCATCTATTGCAGATGATATTAGGGTCCCACTTCAGATTAAAGTTGTCTATCTTGTCATGCTTCATCCTCGTCGCCGTACACCTTAGTGGAGCTGCTCCAACGACGGAACCGTCCATCACAGTGGAGCAGTACCCTCGGTGCCGTTTCCAGAGGCCTCGGATCTTCTTCCCCACCTCCGACGGTCACACCAGCATCATCACCATCCTCCACGTCCAACCCAACGATGCTGAGGTCCACAAGGCTATGCCAAAGAGGTTGTACACTCGTCACATCACTTTGTTTCTCCATTCCTCTGTTCTTCTAATTCATGTGAGCCAAACACCCAGGTTGACTGAAATCCTATGTTTCCAAATGCTTTGTTTTGCACGTGCATTCCTATCCTATTCCTGTGTTTTTCCTATCCTTGCATTTATAGAATCCTCCAATTCTAAGGAGCCCTTACAGATTTACTTCATTTTCAGATTGGCGTCAAAGAAAACTCTGTGTGTTATGTCCTGCTCCTGCCGTGCTGTCATCCACCCCACCTGAGGTGCACCATCGATAGAAGCGTTCACTGCAGCAGAGATCCCCCCTGCAGACTTTCTTTCGCCGCCTCAGATCATCTTCCCGTTGCCGGTAGCCACGCCAACTGCATTACCATCATCGACTGAGCAGATGAACCTGAGGACTAGACAGTTCCGGAAGAGAGGTCGTAGTCTTTCGTGTTTGCTTACGTTATACATCGGTTATTATTACCTGCTACTTTATCGTTCAATCTTGAGTTTTGAATTGCCCATGGGTCTCATATCGAGCCAACAACAAACAGTATCTGTCTACTATCTGGTTCATCTGGGGTCTTCTATGTGGTTCATGTTGGGTGGGCAACAAACAATAGATGATCCATTGTCTATCTTTTTAAACTGAAGCTATAATCTACCTGCTATCATTAGTTTTGGATCCATCCACTCATTTGCTACCATCAGTCTTGATTTTTGCATGCACCCCTTAGGCCTTACAAAATCTAACTATTTTTTTATTATGCATGTTAGATATTGTACACAATCGTACTGAACATGTAGAGAAAAAGAGAAGACCGTTGCGTGTGAATATAATGTCATGCAGACGCTGCTCCATGGTGGGCGAAGTGCCCCCCCCCCTCTCCTGCATTTCCAGATTGTATTCCAGAGGAAGATAACTATTCAGATGGAGATTCAGAAGGAGCCAACCATGCCTGTTTACCACCTGAGGTGTTTGCTCTAACCTGGCATGCTCATGTTTGTCATATCATGCATATGGCGTCTTGCATTGCTTACATTATACATCTTATATGTCATCAACTTAGTTTAGATTTGCTTTGTGTGAATGCCACGTGTTTGGTTTCTATATCATACTCCCACCATTCCTAAATATTTGTCTTTTTAGATATTTCAACAAGTGACTACATACGGAACAAAATGAGTGAATCTACACTCTAAAATATGTCTATATACATCCGTATGTGGTAGTCCATTTGAAATCTCTAACAAGACAAATATTTAGGAACAGAGGGAGTATATGGGAATTATGCAATGCCATCTTCTTTAGCCAGGCATCATATACGTGAATCATGCAATGCCATCCTGTTTAGCCAGTCATCGTATATGTGAATTGTATCGTGCCATATTTTTTTCCATAATGTATTCCATTTGTCAACAATGTTTATACATTCATCTACTCTTCTTGTGCATCAGCCATTTGAGTCGGTCATGGAAAAATCTGGAGTGAAAACAAGATCTTCTGAGCAGTCAGTGCTACCTGTCGATGCAGATTTCTTGCTGGTTACAGATAGCTCCTCAGAGGAGGATTCAGAGAGAGATGACCAGTCGTATTCCCCCCCCCCCCCCCGAGGTGCATGCTCTAACTTGGTTGGGTTATATTGCTCATATCATGCATATGGTGTCTTGCATTGCCATGCCATCTGCTTAGATTAGACATGCTTTGTGTGAATGCCTCCTATTTGCTTTCTATATCAGATATGTGAATTATGCAATGCCATGTTCTTCAGCTAGTTATCATATATGTGAATTATGCACCGCCATGAAGCCAGGCATCATATATGTGAATGATCTCATGCCATCTTTTTTTCATTACGTATTCCATTTGTCGACAATCTGTGTATATTGAACTACTCTTCATGTGTATCAGCCATTTGAGCCGGTTATGGAAAAATCTGGAGTGAAAACAAGGTCTTCAGAGCAGGCAATGGTACCTGTTGAAGCATATATCTCGATGGTTACAGGGAGCTCCTCAGAGGAGGATTCAAAGACAGATGACCGGTCCTATATCCCACCTGAGGTGTATGCTCTAAGTTGCAATGTATATATTTCTCATATGATGCATATGGTGTCTTGCATTGCTTAGTTTAGACATCATATGCACAATATTGAATTCTATCTGCTTAGTTTAGAGATCATACATGCGAGTGCCAGCTGCTTAGTATATGAATCAATTATGTCAATTATATCATGCCATCCTGTATACTTAGACAACATGTATGTGAATTATTTCATCCCAACCTATTTTAGAAAGACATCATATAGTTTTGTCACGTCATCCTGTTTAGGTACCCATCATATGTTGAATTATGCCATTATATCCTGTTAAGTTATCCATCATATATCTGAAACTGTGTCATGCTATCATGTTTAGTTAGGCATCATATATGTGAAATTGTGGCATGCTGTCCTGTTTGGTTAGACAACATATATGTGAATTACCACATCTGTCTATCATACAATATCTGTACATTCAATTTCTTTTCTTGTTTATCAGCCATTTGAATTGGAGGGGGTGATGGCAGTATCTAAGGGAGCAAAAACCCGTTCTTCACAATAGACAGTGCTACCCATCGATGCAGATGGAACCATGGTTGTACTGGCCCACAAACTAGCCCCACCACACATAATCGAGACTCTTCCAGATTACACACTTACACCGTTGGGCAGAGAACCAGCTACGACCCATCTAACCGCAACCCCAGCGGATAGTAACCCACTTATAGTTGACAAAGCACAATGTCCACCACAGAGTACCCCCACACGAGCAGTTTGTAAAGCTAATGCAGTGCCCAAAGCACGAAGACCACCACAGCTAACCCAAACTCCACGTTTAAAGCAGAAGAGCAACTGTTCTCAGGTCAGATTCTGTAGCTATGGTCCATACTCCTTTGCTGTTCCATCACTGTATTTACTCATACCAACTACTTTCGAATTTGAAGGATCCAATTGAAACTCCAATGGCGCAACATGTATGTTTTAAACCTATTTCTTTAACTGGATTGTTGTTCTAACTTCTTGCTCTATGTTGATTCCAGTTTAAGTTGTATAAACAGTTATGTTCTCATGTGATGCACATTACAAGTGCTGCCAATGCTGTGTAGTTTCTCACACTTATATTCTGTCTATGTTGTTGTGTCTTAAAAATATATGAGTTGAAATGTGTCTCTATCTTTATTAGGGAACATAAACTAAAATGATATGGACAATACAGTGACCATAGTACATAGATATATGTTTGTTTCATGCTGTTATCATGTCCACCTTACTACTGAACCGATTTACCAAAATGAGTTTGGTATACTACAAGCTAAACCTGTGATTTGTCTGCTTGTTTCTCTTGTAGTATGCAAACAGAATATTGGAGAAGAGCACCCCACTATGCAATGGTAGAGAAAGTAATGCAGATAAGGTTCAAGATAGTGAGACAACCCTGTTGGTCTCCAAGAAAGGTGATAAAAACGATCTTGTAGACAGTGAGAAAACCCCACAGTCCTGCGTTGATGTAGTGTTCGAGTTACTGGCTAGTACCGCTGGCACAAGCTCTTCGAACTCGCTACCTGAATCACTTCGGCTTCTTCAGTCTCAGCTACAAGATGAAAGGCATCAGTCAGCTGTGCTACGGCAAGAAGCCGAAGGACTGAGGAAGTCCCTGCAGAATTCATATGTGTACTTTCTTGTGCAACAGCAAGCGCTGGAGGATTTAAGCGCCAAACAAGAGAAAGTTAATAAGCTTGCTAAGCATCTTGCTAGCATTATGGGTACCCAAGATATTGTTTCTTGAACTCTTCTAAAGTGGTTTCAATTCTGGAATTGTTTTGCTGAGGCGTTTATATGCTATTGTGTTCCCTATATTTGCACTGGTGGTGAACTTTGATGCCCAGTGGATGTAATATGTGTAATAGCTGTGATAGCCTAGCATAAGTTGCTTGCTTATTTATTTCCTTATTGTCTTGTTTATTTGTTTGCTTGTAGTCAGTGCAGTTCTATTTCCGCGGTTTGCTAGTGGCTGCAATAACCTATTTTTTAAAACTAGGCCACAATAACCATGGGCTAATATTTACTGTAGTGACACTGGGCCTCCTACGGGCCGTAGAAACAGTGGGCCTTCTACGGGCCGTAGAAACAGTAGGCCTTCTACGGGCCGTAGAAACATTGGGCCTTCGACGGGTCGTAGAAACAATGGGCCTTCTATGGGCCGTATCATAAATGGGCCTTATACGGGCCGTATGATCGATTGGCCAAACATGGGCCAATAACAGGCCGCATTATGGCCGTAAACGGGCTAGAGTTGGAATCGTCCGTTCATGGGCCGACCATAACAGGCCATCGTTAATAGGTTGTATTTGATGACGTGATGAAAACGTCCCAATGTATTAACGGACCACAAACGGGCCGACTGTAACCACGGGCTGAATTTGGCCCACAAGCAGAAAATGATAGTAATGGGCCGTAAGTAAATGAATGCTCGAAATGAGCCCAAGAATAAATGGGCTCTGAGAAGGCTGAAAGATAACATGGGCTGGAAACGGCCCAACTGAATAACGGGCCATTAATGGGTATAAAGTGATACATTATTCATTACGGGCCAGTTTCACCACAGGCCATTAATGGGTCTAAAGTGATACACTATTCATTGCGGGCCAGTTTCACCACGGGCCGTTAATAGGCCAAGAGTTACATAGGGCCTCATATGGGCCGAAAGACGTCATGGGCCATACATGGGCCAGAAGTGAAAACGGAATGGAATCATATAGGATGGCCCAGATGACGCTACTGGGCCTAATTCGGGTACGGCGTAATGGGCCTTGGGTTAGCGGGCTGTAAATGGGCTATATGCGAACAGGCCGTTAACAGGCTTTCCATGGGCCGGCCCGTCACCTTTTGACCAAGTCAAACGGGCCGACCATTTCATAGGAATGGGCCTCTGTTGGGTCATGCCACATGTCGATGTATCATAGGTGCCTTCTGTCCAATGAGTGGATGACATCTGTCCCAACAATGAGCCGACACGTGTTTCCTCCAGACAATGACGATTTTACACGTGGAAAATCCCCATTGGTCGGGGCTGTTAACGGGTTATCGGATCCAAAACCCGACCCGATAGCTTAACGACGTTCTGTTACGGTGGATGCCATGTGTCAGTCACCCTTGACGAAAGCACTTCTGTGACGCGCGATTTATCGTCATGGAAGTGGACACTTCCGTGATGATAATTTTGGTATTGTCATGGAACACTTCTACGACAGCAGAGGTATGACTATCTTGATTCTGTCATAAATTTGTCATGGATGTACATGCATGACAAAAAACGCGACCTACTGTGACAAACACGTATCATCACGGAAGTGTTTTATTTTGTAGTGCTTGGACGAGCGATGGTTTTTTCCTACCAATCTATCCCCCTAGGAGCATGCGCGTAGTGCTTGATTTTTGATGACTTCTAAATTTTTGCAATAAGTATGTGAGTTCTTTTGACTAATGTTGATTCCATGGATTATACGCACTTTTACCTTTCCGCCATTGCCAGCCTCTTCGGTATCATGCATTGCCCTTTCTCACCTTGAGAGTTGGTGCAAACTTCGCCGGTGCATCCAAACCCCGTGATACGATACGCTCTATCACACATCAACCTCCTTATATCTTCCTCAAAACAGCCACCATGCCTACCTATCATGGCATTTCCATAGCCATTTCGAGATATATTGCAATGCAACTTTCGACCGTTCCGTTCATCATCATCATGACATACTTTAATTTTGTCATATTGCCATTGCATGATCATGTAGTTGGCATCGTATTTGTGGCAAAGCCACCATGCATTATTTTTCATACATGTCACTCTTGATTCATTGCACCATCCCGGTACACCGCCGGAGGCATTCATATAGAGTCATATCTTATTCTAGTTTCGAGTTGTAATTCATATGTTGTAATCAATGAAAGTGTGATGATCATCATTATTAGAGCATTGCCCAAAAAGAAAAAAAAAGAAGAAAAAAAAGAAGAAAGGCCAAAATAAAAAATTAAAGGCCTAAAAAAGGAAAAACAAGAAAAGAATAAAAGAAAGAAAAGAAAAAAAGAAGAAAATAAATAAAAAGGGCAATGTTACTATCTCTTTTTCCACACTTGTGCTTCAAAGTAGCACCTTGTTCTTCATGTAGTGAGTCTCATATATTGTGCTTCAAAGTAGCACCATGTTTTTCATATAGTGAGTCTCATAGGTTATCTTTTCATACTAGTGGGAATTTTTCATTATAGAACTTGGCTTGTATATTCCTACAATGGGCTTCCTCAAATGCCCTAGGTCTTCGTGAGCAAGCAAGTTGGATACACGCCCACTAGTTTTCTTTTGTTGAGCATTCATTTATAGCTCTAGTGCATATGTTGCATGACAATCCCTACTCCTCATGTTGACATCAATTGATGGGCATCTCCATAGCCCGTTGATTATCCTCGTCAATGTGAGACTTTCTCCTTTTTTGTCTTCTCCACACAATCCCCATCATCATATTCTATTCCACCCATAGTGCTATATCCATGGCTCACGCTTATGTATTGCGTGAAGGTTGAAAAGTTTGAGATTATTTAAGTATGAAACAATTGCTTGGCTTGTCATCGGGGGTATAGAAGTTGGGAACATCTTTGTGTGACGAAAATGAAGCATAGCCTAACTATATGATTTTGTAGGGATGAACTTTCTTTTGCCATGTTATTTTGAGAAGACATGATTACTTTGATTAGTATGCTTGAAGTATTACTATTTCTTTTATCAATATGAACTTTTATTTTGAATCATTTGGATCTGAACATTCATGGCACAATAAAGAAAATTACATTGAGAATTATGCTACGTAGCATTCCACATCAAAATTTTTGTTTTTATCATTTACCTACTCGAGGATGAGCAGGAATTAAGCTTGGAGATGCTTGATACGTCTCCAACGTATCTATAATTTTTTATTGTTCCATGCTATTATATTACCCCTTTTGGATGTTTATGGGCTTTATTTTACACATTTACATCATTTTTGGGACTAACCTACTAACCGGAGGCCCAGCCCGTATTGCTGTTTTTTTTGTGCCTATTTCAGTATTTCAAAGAAAAGGAATATCAAACGGAGTCCAAACGGAATGAAACCTTCAGGAGCGTGATTTTTGGAACGAACGTGATCCAGAGGACTTGAAGTGCAAGTCAAGAAGCAGCCGAGGCGGCCACGAGAGGGTAGGGCGCCCCCCTGTCTCGTGGGCCCCTCGGGCGGCCATCGACGTACTTCTTCCTCCTATATAAGCCTACGTACCCCGAAAACATCCAGAGAGCCAATGACACACAATTTCCACCACCGTAACCTTCTGTATCCGCGAGATCTCATCTTGGAGCCTTCGTCGGCGCTCTGTCGGAGGGGGAATCGACCACGGAGGGCTTCTACATCAACATCATAGCCCTCCGATGAGTTGTGAGTAGTTTACCACAGACCTTCGGGTCCATAGTTATTAGCTAGATGGCTTCTTCTCTCCTTTTGGATCTCAATACCATGTTCTCCCCCTCTCTTGTGGAGATCTATTCGATGTAAACTCTTTTTGCGGTGTGTTTGTCGACATCCGATGAATTGTGGGTTTATGATCAAGTTTATCTATGAGAAATATTTGAATCTCCTCTGAATTCTTTTATGTATGATTGAGTTATCTTTGCAAGTCTCTTCGAATTGTCAGTTTGGTTTGGCCTACTAGATTGATCTTTCTTGCCATGGGAGAAGTGCTTAGCTTTGGGTTCAATCTTGCGGTGTCCTTACCCAGTGACAGAAAGGGTTGCAAAGCACGTATTGTATTGTTGCCATCGAGGATAAAAAGATGGGGTTTATATCATATTGCATGAGTTTATCCCTCTACATCATGTCATCTTGCTTAATGCGTTACTCTATTCTTTATGGACTTAATACTCTAGATGCAGGCAGGAGTCGGTCGATGTGTGGAGTAATAGTAGTAGATGCAGGCAGGAGTCGGTCTACTTGTTGCGGACGTGATGCCTATATACATGATCATGCCTAGATAATCTCATAATTATTCGCTTTTCGATCAATTGCTCGACAGTAATTTGTTCACCCACCGTAATACTTATGCTATCTTGAGAGAAGCCTCTAGTGAAACCTATGCCCCCTTGGTCTATCTCTTATCATATTTGCTTTCAATCTACTTTTATTTGCATCTTTACTTTTTGCATCTATATTATAAAATACCAAAAATATATTTATCTTATCATACTATCTCTACCAGATCTCACTTTCGCAAGTGGTCGTGAAGGGATTGACAACCCCTTTATTGCGTTGGTTGCGAGTTCTTTGTTTGTTTGTGTAGGTGCATGGGACTTTTGAGGAGCCTCCTACTGGATTGATACCTTGGTTCTCAAAAACTGAGGGAAATACTTACGCTACTATTGCTGCATCACCCTTTCCTCTTCAAGGAAAACCAACGCAAGCTCAAGACGTAGCAGGGTCCCGAGCTGTGCGTCTAAAGCTAATGGTAACAGAAGGCGGGAGACACAATGTTACCCAGGTTCGGGCCCTCTCTATGGAGGTAATACCCTACTTCATGTTTGATTGATCTTGATGATATGAGTATTACAAGAGTTGATCTACCACGAGATCGTAGAGGCTAAACCCTAGAAGCTAGCCTATGATTTTGATTGTTGTTGTCCTACGGACTAAACCCTTCGGTTTATATAGACACCAGAGGGGGCTAGGGTTACATAGAGTCGGTTACAGAGAAGAAAATCTACATATCTGAATTGTCAAGCTTGCCTTCCACGCAAAGGAGAGTCCCACCCGGACACAGGACGAAGTCTTCAATCTTGTATCTTGATAGTCCAACAGTCCGGCAGAAGCATATAGTCCGGCTGTCCGAGGACCCCCTAATCCAGGACACCCTCAGCGGGCAAAAGCTTTGCTGGTTCTAGTAATTAAGAAGAAGATTGTTGCACAATTAATTATAAAAAATTGGGCAACTACTGCCCCGACATACCGTCCAACTGTCCCCTCCAGGACCGTCGCACCACTTCCAGGACCGCTGCCCCGACATACCGTCCAACTGTCCCCTCTAGGACGCGCCGACTGAGCCGACTATCCTGCTACCCAAGCAGCTCAGGACTGCCACCCAAACCATGCATAACTGCAACTCTACCTCTTGTGGAGCTACCACAACATCGCTTTCCAAGGCTACCGCCTTGGCGCACATCAACCGTCCGGGGCCGCCGCCCCGACATCCACCGACTTTGATGTGGAAGGCCTCACAACGATTGTCAACCTAGCTCTCCAAGGCGACGCTCCCAAGGAGGGAGCGATGAAGATGTCATCGTCGCCCGCTGCAGATAGACATCCAAAACTTAGGTTTTCACCCGGATCAAACTAGGCTGACATTTGAGCTGGAGCTTCACGAAGATGCCTCCAAGGAGGAAGGTGACGCCCACAAACGCCGTTATCTAAGGCACCAACCGAAGTCGAAGCAAGGATTTCACCCGAAGCTCAACCCTCCACTTCGAAGATCAAAGCACCCAAGGGCGTCCCGGCCCTCAAAGCTGTGCATTCTACACTGTGGTGTTTGGTGGCTAATGGCAGAAGACCAATGCGCACCGTGCGCAGTCCTCTTATATTTGCATTGTTGTATGTTCTACTTATAGATCCCTAAACGTTTGCCCATCACCAAAGGAGAAGTTCACGATCAGTCCAGCTCTAAAGAGAATCCCTGATCGATCCACTGCAGAGATTAAGTTTTATATTTTGGGAGAGAGGATCAAAATTGTTTTGATCACCGCAATTAAACGAAAATAAACTAAAACTACCAAAGCACATTACAAATTATTTCTCTATTTCATTTTTTAGTATTAAGATACCATTTTTACCCCTAAAAACATGATACTCATTGGATTGTTTTAGGTTGCATACTCCCGTTTACTTGCGTCCAAGTGCCATTCAATATCATCCATCATATTAGAGTGTCCGCGAAAAAAAGATTAGATTAACAGTGTCCCCTCACAGAAATTGGAATGATATGGAGAACCCGTGTTTTCACACTCGGCTTACAGGCAGATACTACACGTGTGGGCATTTGCACATCGCCCACACGCCTTCATCACCACTCATTTTGCCATGTATGAATAGATGACATCAACATGATTTTTTTTGGTTTTCGGCTTAAAAATGTTGTATCTCCTAAATAAAAAAGCGAACTAAAAATCCGTTTTCACCATTAAATCCGTCTCGACGAGATCTTCAAAACTAGACCCCATGTTGATATGTTTCGACGAATTTTTTATTGCCAGAAGTTGCCACGATGTTTACACTGCAGTTGCCATAGGGCTTAAACTAAAGTTGCCATGTGGCAATTTTAGTTTGTAGATCATGGCAATTTTAGTATTTTGATGATGACAACTCCAGTACATTGACCATGAAAATTAATTTTTGTATGAACCATGGCAATTTTACGTGCATGTATCATGGCAATTTTAGTTTATGGTTCATGGCAAGTCTAGTTTCTTAATTCCCCGTTTTATAAATGTCAAAATTTACTTTTAAATGTAGAAGAAAATAGCTGAAACATATCATGGCAACTTCAGTGTAAACATCATGGCAATTCATATGCAATAGACATGGCAACTTTTAATCCAAAAAAATTCATCAAAACATATCAACATGGGATCTAGTTTCGAAGATCTCATCGCGAGGGATTTAATGGTGAAAACGGATTTTCAATCGGATTTTTCGTTTAAGAGATAAAACATTTTAAAAACTGAAAATCCAAAAAGATTCCTGCATGCATGCATGCGATGACGTGGCAGTCTGTTTACATTAGAGACGTGTGGTGCATCTCCCTTCCTGCCACACGTGTGGCAGTTAGCGCGACCCATACTATATCCGTCCTGATTTATTAGTCCCTCTTGCATTTAGAGTCATATTTTGACCATAATTTTAACTAATAAAATATAAGTTATATGTAGCCAGAATAATATCACTGAAAATTATGTTCAATATGAATCCAAGGATATAATTTTTCGGGACATGCATTAACATTTTATCCGTTAAATCTATGGTTAAAATTTGACATGAAATAAGAAAGGGGGCCAATAAACCGGAACGGAGATAATACATGGCAACGTGTGATCTTTCTGTAGTGGCATGGCCCTGCCCGAGGATAACACACAAATTGAGATGTTTAACAGTAATAAAAGGTTCGGCCATTACTACTGCGCCAGTGTCCCCCCACCCCACCCGAGCAACCCAGGCAAAACCCTAGTCGCCGGGATAGTCACTCCTCCCCAAACCCCCCCCCCCCTTCTCGCTGCCGTCGGGCAAAGCCCGTGCGGCGGCGGGGGGGGGGCTTAGTTTTCTCTCCCTCGGCCTGGCTGTGCGGGGCTGCTCGGCCAGCGAGAGACATGGGGGCGACGCGGCAAGCTGGTGCGGCGGCGCGCATGACGCGGCAGGTCGCGGGCTAGCCAGGGAGGGTGAGTGTGCCGCTCCCGACTCGACTCTATAGCGCCCGGGGTGCGGGACGCCCGTGGACGGCGCCCCCTAGCTCGGATCTGCTGGCTGGCGGCCTTGCGGGCGGCTCCGGTGGCATCTGGGTTGATCTCGTCGTCCCCGGCCCGATCTGGAGGTGCTCGCGTGGCGCGAGGTGGTGGGGCATCATGGCGGTGAGAGGCTCGCGATGGTCGGGCCCGATACAGGTTCTGGCGGGTCTGCGGCCAGATCTCGCTGGCCGGCGGCGTCTGGTGGTGGTGTTGCTGGTGGATGCGGGTGGGTTCCCCATGAAGCGTGTCCACGTCCGACACTTGAAGTAGGGGCGCCGTCCAGTATATCGGTATTAGAGGAAGATTGGGCTGCCAGTTCCAACATGGGTGTCTGGTCCTTGCGCGCGGTGGTGCGAGCCCTCGGTTTTGGATTGGTTCCGCCCAGTTCTGGCGCGTGGCGGTGCGGGAAGGCCGGTTTGGGTGCCACCTTGGCTTTCCTTGTGTGTTGCGGTGCGGTCTATCGCCCAGATCTGCGCACGGAGGCAGAGGTTGGCCCGAACCGACTTTGGTTCGCCCAGGTCTTGCTGCGACGGTGCGGACCGGTTAGGTTGGCATGTGCTCACCTGGTTTCTGCATGCGGTGATGACAACCCCGTGTTTGGAAATGTGTGCTTGGTCTTGTTCTACCCGGTGGTATTGGGTTAGTCTCGGATCCGGGATGGTTGGTAGAAGACTCGGCTTCGGATGAAAATCCTGCATCGACCTTGTCGGTGCTGACGATAACCGAGGAGCTCGTTACTCTTATTACCTCATGGCTGAGGTCTTCGCGGTGAAAATCTAAGATCTGGTTTCGTCAGATCGGGTGACAGTGATGTTCTTGATATCACTTCCTCCTTGGAGGCGTCATCTTCAAGCCATCAACGATGGATTCCGATGATGTGCACGGTTGTTGGTGGAGCTTGGGTGTGTGGTTGTGCCAACTTGGTCCTTTTTCTCTTTCTTTTCTTTTGCACTAGCCTTTTTGCCGTGCTTTCCTCCTTTGGAGGTTTTTCTTTATTACCTCTTCCGATCAATGAATTTGGCAGATCTACTGCCAACATTCAAAGAGAAAACAATACTCCCTCCGTCTAGGTGTATAAGTCATCTTACGAAAATCAAATAATCCCAAAACACTTAGGCACGGTGCATTGACTTCTACCTCGTTTCTTGTTTCTTGACATATCAACCAATAAAAGATGAGGGGTGTGCATACTTTTAATGACTTGAGACTATCAAACACGACATGTAGTGGTTAGTTTATTGTATGCAATACTATTAATTAGCAAATAAGCATTAATGTGTCTCGTTTTCCCTTCCTCCTTGGTCACGGTGCACAACCTAAGATCACTTACTCACCTAGACAGAGGGAGTAATCAAAGGTTCACATTTATTTAAGCCTGACATAGAGAAGCTCATTATCTATAGAGATACTAAGCTCCCTCGAATTGAAGCGTTGTGGTGCTTCGAGGGTTGTGGGGTCACTAGGGCCCCACACGTAAGTGTGTTGTTTCGTTCTATTTATTCTTCTTTTTTATTTTTTTTATTTTTCCCGTTTTAATTCATAAGCACTTAATAAGATTTTTAAAAACATAGACATATTTAAAATTCTTCAAATTCGTTAATATTGATTAAATATGTGAATACTTTTAAGTTCATGGTCATTTAAAGTTTGTGAACATTTTTAAAAATTTGAAAACTATTTTTTGTGAACATTTTTGAAGCCATGAATATGTTTTAAATTCATGAATTTATCTAAACTTCATTGTTTTTAAAAGTCATAATATTTTTAAAGTTCCTTAAACATCATTTAATTTAACTAACCTTTTCAAATAAAGCTAGACATGCAATTTTTTCTGAGCTAGCAGTGAAGTGAGCGAAAAAAATAAACGAGCGAGCGGAGCGGCTAAGCTGAGCGAGCAAGAGCTTCGTGTGCTGACCTATGTGAACGCCACAATAACAATTTCATGGGTTTAGCATGAAATAAGAACTCCCAAGAAACTCAAACAATCACCACCGGGCTGACGCCAAGGCTAAAATGTGCAAAGGCTTCACAACCACAATCAAATCACAGTTAGTATGGTTTTTGTCCAATGATATTCCCGCGGGGCTCGTAGTTGCAGGTGATGAAGACGCCGAGGTTGTTGTTGCAGACGACGCGGGCGCAGCCGATGCTGGTGGACGCGCGCCACACCACCTGTGTGTAGTGCCCGCACACCTTCCCCGCCGCGCAGGTGTTGGAGCCGTAGTCGTAGTCCTTCTTCTTGCCCACCCACGCGTTCACCGCGTCCGCCGCCTTCCAGTCCGCGCCGGCCGACCCCCAGAAGATGTTCTCCCCGTACGGCCCGCCCGAATGCTGAAGCTTGCAGTCGTTGATCCTCTGGTTGGCGTAGCTCTGGGCGAACCCCTGAAGCTTCGTGCTCCAGCTCACCGCGCCCACGCCGACCGCGGCACGGGCAGCGTTGTGAGGTGAGAGGTAGTCCTGCGGCGAGTTCTGCGCCTGGGAAAGGTTGCTAGGGCGAGCAAGATGGCTAGCTTGGGCGTCTGCATTCTCCGGTTCGGTGTGCAAATAATTTCTACTATGTGCCTGCACGAGCTAGCTTTGCTTCTGTACGTATAGCTTGAGTATAGAGGTGTTTTTATAGTGGATTTGTGCGAGAGATTTCTGCAGTTTGCCTGGAAAGTCTAGCACCACATGGCAAGGAATTTTCTTGGAGTGGCAAAGAATTCCACGAACAAGACAGATGCATGAGGAAACTCGATCGATCGAGACTGTCATTTGGATTTTGTTACGAAAGGTCGGTGTAGCTAGTCTCCACTCTACGTAGGCCCCTATCCGGAAGGAGAACCCGCGAGGCCGTACGTGGGTGGCTAATGTATGTAACGTACGCATGGTTCCAGTAGGAGCATGTATATTTGGACTATTCCATTGCTTGCCCTCAAGTTGTTAGACCACGCCCGCGCGCTGCAGATCGTGTACTGCGGCTACTGCTAGAATGTGCGTACTTCATATATATTAGTGGATTCTTCAATGTCCACGTCACTTTCTTGTAGAAAGTTGTGACACAAGGGTATTTTCCTGTGGAAAATGGGACGTACACGCTAGCTAATTGCCTCTTTTTCTGTGGAAAATGGGACATACTTTGTCCCTTGTCTCCAACGCTTGATGATGCTTTCTATAATTAACGTAATCTTTTCGTTCAAGAAAATACTCTCATACATAATGTAATTCTCCCGTTTAAAGAATATACTCCCTCCGTCCTGTAATATAAGACACTTTTTGATGCTACATTAGTGTTAAAAAACGTCTTACATTATGGGACGGAGGGAGTATGATATTCTTCATAATTAATGTGATCTTTCCGTCCAAAAAAAAAACTCTCATAAGTAACTTAATTCTCCCGTCCAAAGAATACTAATAGAATGCACATGCGTTGCTAGGGCTACAATGCACATATAAATAAATAAAATAAATAATTATGGCCGTCTCGAAGGACGAAGCTCATTTCTTTCAGATATGTTCGGGCGTGTTTAGACAACAAATGGGTGCCCATCGGGCTCCCCAAAATCCATCCATCTGGATAGTCGAAGATGGCGGGTGACGCAAACCGATGTAAGATCGGAAAACAAAAAATTAAACGCCGATCAAAGCAACGACGAGAGTGAGAAAAACCCGAATCGAAAGATCGGGAAAAAGACTCTCTAGGGCAGTCGGTCAACACGATCGACGGATGAACCCTAGGTACGGGCGGCGTGGCCCCCGGCGGCGGTCATGAAGGCCGACCGCCCCGGAGGGCGGCGCGCAATGCGGAAGCGGCGGGCGGTGGCTAGGGTTTGAATCGGTTAGGCTGATATTATCTTAGAAGAGGAGGGGATTGGTGAAATTGTTCGTTGTATTGCTTAAGCCTCATGGTAATATATATATAGGAGTACAATAACCAACTTGGAGTACAAGACAACGCAGGACAAATCCTAGTCTATCTTATGTTTTCTTTTTCTTCTTTTATTGCCGTATCTATGTTTTCTAATGAATCAATATACTCAACAAAGACCGTGAAAAGAAAATACACGCGGCAGCCAGCCTCAGTATTTTGGAATATAAACAAAAGGTGTTAAAAACGAAGACATATGTGCTTGCAGAGGGAAAGTGTGTGGGTGGATGAGATGATTTTCTCTACCTCGTCGTCATCTCCTCCCGCCAATGGCATGTTGCATTCGACCACCTCGATTATGGTCGTGCAGTCTGACATGTCAGGAGTGCTTGCCACCATATTTTCCTCTGCGCCTTCACCTCCCCTATCAAGCTCTACCTGCAAGACATGTCCATGCCCAGATGTAGAGCAAGCTCTCACGGCGAGGGCCCTTGCCAGAAAACATTTATTAACCAAGAAAGAACTGGATGGATTGGTTCTCAAGTCTGAAACGACAAGCGTAAGTTTGCACTAAACGTAAAAGAAAAGGTGACCCTTGCCCTCAATATATACATCATTAGCTACGTTCTTTTAAGAAACATCTCATAAAATCGATTGCTGATAAATAGTTCCACCAACCACACTTTATATGGCTTACAACTCATATACTTGTCCATATATACATGCAACCATCGGGGTGAGTGGTTCTCTTCATGCTTCACGAGTCACTGAGTTTCACCACATAACACATTTTCCCATTACACCCTCTAATATCAACAATGCAAGACAAAACAAAGAGAAGATGCTAGCTTAGCTTGAGAATAGGAGACACCAGGGATGAAACACTTTGGATCGGACCGAAGAAACTTGCTCCAATCAGCGATGGTTCAACGCCGCACCATTCTCTGCTCTCCTACCTGATGGATGATAGAGTTCTTTATGATGAAGTTATGTAGGAACATAAGAGACAAATGTGGAGATACGTGCAATGTAACCAGGATATTATAACAAGTGTGTAGTTCATGGATTCCTTTGAGTCGTTGTCAGGTGATTGTTTTTTTTCCTTGAATGTTGGTAGGAGATTTGCCAAATTCGTTTGATTAGCAAGAGGAGAATACAGGCATGAAAAAAGCCCAAGTAGGGAAGGTACTGTAGAAAAAACATGGAAAAGTACGTGCATGTAGCACTACTACTACCCCAATCTACCTGCATGCATGTGCATGGGTACGTCTCATCGCCAAATAAGAATTCATATAAGAGAAATACAAAGCTATAATAATCATGCATATAAGAATTCAGAAAAGACTCAAATAATATTCATGGATAATATGATCATAAACCTACAATTCATCGATCTCAACAAACACACCGTAAAAAAGATGACATCGAATAGACCTCCAAGAACATCAAGGGGAACATTGTATTGAAGACCATAGAGAGAGAAGAAGGCATGTAACCACTAGTTATGGACCCGTAGGTCTGTGGTAAACTACTCACACATCATCGAAAGGGCAGCAAGGTTGATGTAGATCCCCTCCGTGATCGATCTCCCCTCCGGCAGAGTACTGGAGAGGCCTCCAGATGGGATCTCGCGAGAACAGAGACTTGCGGTGGCGGAAAAAGGGTTTCAGGTGGCTCCTTGATGTATTGGGAATATTTAGGTATTTACAGAGCTGGAATTAGGTCGGGAAGTGCCACGAGGGGCCCACAAGCCTGGGGGGGGGGGGCTGTGGCGCTCCTGGCAGGCATATCGCTGCCTCGTGGCACTTCAGGTCCTTGGTCTCAGAGGACCCGTCGGTGTAGGATGGTGATTGAGTTGGTGGAGAACGTTATTGGTGTGTTCCAATTTACCGGCGAGAGACCATGAATGCATTTATAGGCTTAGCTGTTACTTTTTTTAGAGAAAAGGCGCCGGCCGAACCCCAGAAGAGCTCGAACCTAGCCCGATTTTGAATTAATAAAGTCATCAACCGGCCAGTATTATTGGGGCACCACATTACAAAGGAAACGAATGCAAAGCAAAGTGAAAAGGAAGATACAAGGCACTAGGCAGAACAGCACAATGGCAACAGTTGGAGCACCGTTGCCGATGACCAGCAGTACGCCAACACCAACTAGCCAACTAAGTGCACAGGAGGAGGGCCACATCGTGCAAGCATCGAGTGTTGGCTACATCCATAGGCCATACTTCAGCAACACTTGAGTTGTCTACACCGTCGCAAAGGGCCAGTACCCTTTCACCCAGGCTCGATGGATGCCGTATCGTCGACCAACAGAGTGGCTACCACAGAGCCCATCTCAAGGTGATCAAGCTGCCATAGGAGAAGTACATGGAGTTGACCCACGAACAACGAAAGACTAACCAAACGAGAACCATAACCAGGAGTGGCAGCACGGAGCACGAGACGTGAGCTGTCGAACGAAGGCGTGCATCCATGAAGAAGACCCAAGGGGGCATCACTAAGCAATGGGCGAAGCCGAGCACGATGTAGCAGGAAGACTAGGCCGTCATGCTTCGGAACCAAGACACCAACCGCTCTGCCACCAAGAGCAAATCTTGTCCGCCGCCTTCAAAAACGAGCTTGCCACCAAGGTACCGTTAGACGGCCAGACCAGGGGAATACGAGCTTCCCCCAAGCTCAAGACGGAGGTGGGAGGGAGGGGGGCCACCCCAAAGCCTCCAGGAAGGGGATCAGTACCAAAGGCGTCGACTTTGGGTGGCGCCGCGACGGGCAGGGGTTTCTGCCGGAACCTCACCCAAACGCCAAATCATGCATGCCAGCATGCAAACGCTGACCGGGCAACTCGTCCGGGCGTTTGGGGCGGATATATGAGGAGTCCAGTTGTAGATGCTTTAAAAACTAGAGTGGAGTTCAATCAATAAGCATATTCATTCGGTTGGGATATAGTATTACCAGATCAATTCAGATGAGTGATCAACATATGCATTAGGAGGTGCCAGGTTAAGAATATATCTTTGTCGCACCGTTCTTCACCGATGGAGTGTCTTTTTTTTCTCTAGCAGGTTATTGTGGTTGGTTATTTTGTTTTGATTTATCTACACTGGCTTGGGTTTTAATTATGTTTTGGTGACGTTTTTTTCATCGTATATCATTTGACGCAAAGTAAAGCAAACAACGGGAACGAAACGCCCCAATGGCTATCCAAATCAAGTGTTGGCGTGCGTTGGTAGTGTCGAATGGACGTCCTGCTCCGGCTACAAGTGCGTTGGCTACCATCGCAGTGTGGCGCATCTCCATCGGCATAAACGGACTTCGTCTTGGATCGTCGGGATCACGTCAACGCGTGTTGTCATCGTCGTCACCTCGCGTGTCGTCGAAAAGTACTTGGCGACAGGGGCTGGCCTAACAACAAAGACGAAAATGGACTCTCTGTAGAAACTTGATAAGATGAAGCCGATCGATCGGCCGGACCAGTCGGCGCAACGAAGGATTTGGTCCGCATGCTAGTCCACTTGCCACTGTCCCTGAACCTTCGTGTACGCACAGTATGTTTTGTCCTGATCCTAAGATGTCGCTTACAGTGGTGCAGACTTCCATGGCCATGCCATCTAGTTTGGAAAACGTCCATCAATGGCTGCCCAATGTCGAGGATTAGAAAAGGTGGGCATGCTAGAGCGTGCGCTGCTATTGCGCCAGTTCACCACCAGAGCTCAGAACTACTACAGCAATGGCTGTGCTGAAGCTCCGCTTGTGCTTCTTCTTGCTCCTCTGTGCACGGGTCCACCACGCGACCGCTGTCTCGTTCGACCACGACTCTTTCAGAGCGGAGGACGACGTGAAGATCATCGACGGCAGGATTGACCTCCTCGGCGACAAGAACGTCGCCGGCTGTCGAGCAAGGGGCCGCGCTCTGTACAAGCCGGCGGTGCAGCTCTGGGACGGCGCCACGGGCGAGGCGGCCAGCTTCACCGCCACCTTCAACTTCACCATCCAGTCTCTGCCTCTGCTGGATGGCCGGAGAGGCGCCCCTGGGCACGGCATGGCGTTCTTCCTTGCGCCCTACATGCCCGAAATGCCGCAGGAGTCCTACGAGGGCTGCCTTGGGCTCTTCGACGAGACGGCGCACCTGGCGAACGCGTCCGGCAAGGCCAGCTTCGTCGCCGTCGAGTTCGAGACCCACCGCGACGCGTGGGACCCCAGCAGCCGGCACATCGGCGTAGACGTCAACAACATCGACTCACGCGGCAACTTCATGATCTTGCCAGACACCAGCCTTGTCGACGCCGGCGTGATGTCTTCGACGGTGAAGTACGACAGCGCCACGACGAGGCTGGACGTCTTCCTCAGCGTCGGTGGCACCACTTACAACCTGTCCGCCACCATCGACTTGCGACGCTTGCTGCCGGAGCAGGTCTCCATAGGCTTCTCGGCGGCCACTGGCGCAGCGTACGGCAGCAATCACACGGTGCTCTCATGCTCCTTCCAGTCCACGCTCCGACAAGGAACGGCACGGCTCCCCTGTCTATCTGGTCAGCCAAGTTCAGTGCCGGGGTTGCCGCCGCAGCCTTCCTTGTGCTCCTGCTCGGGGTCGCCGTCGCGGTGCTGCTCCGGCGTGCAAGCACGAGAAACAGGCAGCCAGACGACAAAGACATGCTCGCCGGCGACATGACTCCGGACTCCCTCGACATGGACGACGACGAGTTCGGTTCCAGCGCGGGGCCCCGGCCCATCCCGTACGCTAACCTGGCGGCGGCGACGAGGAACTTCGCGGAGGAAGGGAAGCTGGGGCAGGGCGGGTCCGGGTCGGTGTACCGGGGCCACATGAAAGAGCTCGGCGGCCGCGATGTCGCCATCAAGGTATTCTCTCGGGGGGCGTCCTCGGAGGGGAGGAAGGAGTACAGGTCGGAGGTCACCATCATCAGCAGGCTGCGCCACCGGAATCTTGTGCAGCTCATCGGCTGGTGCCATTGCCGCCGGCGGCTGCTGCTGGTCTACGAGCTCGTGCACAACGGCAGCCTCGATGGCTACCTCTACGGCAAACAAGAGGTTCTGACATGGCAAGTTAGGTATGCATGCTTTGCTTGGAGCTAGTACATGTCAGTCGTATTCTTAACTTGATTTCGTATCTTGACTAAAATGAGACTAATTTTGGACTCACTCTTCGTATCATTTTTTTTGGAGGACGATATTATTAACACAAAATGTAGCATTACAGATACAATGCATGATGAGCAACATTCGACCTCTGCATAATCAAGATGCACGGAGCAAAATTCATATTAGTTGAACTATATCTTTTTCTACGTACCTTTGAGTCCATTGAGACCTAAATTCTCGGTCGATGGACAGTGGCGAACTAGAGACACTAGTCGTTCGAAACTGAGTCGGAGTGCTTGGATCAAATCTGATTCTACTTGATTGTGCCTTTACTTTTGTTATTATCAGATATACCAGATAATTCTTGGATTGGCGTCTGCCGTGCTGTACCTCCACCAAGAATGGGATCAATGCGTCGTCCACGGCGACATTAAACCGAGCAACATCATGTTGGATGAGTTCTTCAGCACCAAGCTAGGCGACTTCGGTCTCTCCCGGCTCATCGACCACGGCATGAGCTTGCAGACGATGACCGGCATGGCGGGCACCCCGGGCTACCTCGACCCGGAGTGCGTCATCACCGGCAAGGCGTCCACCGAGTCCGACATGTACAGCTTCGGCGTCACCCTGCTGGAGATCGTGTGCGGGCGGCGGCCGATGGCGCCGCCGAGAGACGGTGCCAAGGACGGCCAGGTGTTCCGGTTGCTGGAGTGGGCGTGGGACCTCTATGGAAGGAGCGCCGCCCTCGACGCCGCTGACGAGCGTCTTGGTGGCGTGTTCGACCGGTGGGAGGTGGACAGGGTGCTGGCGGTCGGGCTGTGGGCGGCGCACCCTGACCCCAAGATGAGGCCGGCGATCAGGCAGGCCGCCGAGGCGCTGCAGTCAAGGAAGTTCAGGATGCCGGTGCTGCCGCCCAAGATGCCGGTGGCCGTGTACCTGCAGCCTTTCGCAGCTTCCACCATGGAGTACAGTGACACCACCACCACTGTTGGGTCGTCGACCAGTCGTACAACAGCGACGCAATCTTCAAATACTAGCATGCCAGCGGCTGTCAGCGAGGAGTTGGTTTGAACCCCAGTGTAGGGTGAGTAGTACACCTGAGAATTCCGATTGTGGTGGACAAAGAAGAAAAGCTTCGGTGGACAAAATTTGTAATGTCGAGTAATATAGGGATCAATGCAGAGGAAAATGCCAAACTAGACCGAGCTTCATGAAGGCTCTCTAGTATGTACTATTCGTTCCTAAAGTCCATGATTTTGTTTTTTTTTGCAGCTCGCAATTCAAGGTATTTTATTCTGAAATCTACACATACACATCACATCCTTGTATACATGTGTATTTTTTTAGAAAAAAATTTAACTGAAATAATTAAATTTAATTTATTTTTTAAAATTAAGGCATTCGTGGAGCTTGTTCTCCAAAATGCCCTACTCTGCATGCAGCCCTATCTTGCAACTGTACTAGTACATCTTATAAACTAGACTGCGCAATTGGTGTGGAATCAGTTAAAACGTGGTTGTATAGCCAAAAAAATAGCTTACAGATATGTAGATTAATAATTAACTGAAGCTGAAAAATATATTATTTATTATATTTGATTATTAAATGGTTGTAAACTATTTAGCGTAATGGAATTCAAAACATTTTACTTGTTGTATTTTAAGATGGATAATTTCCGTACATCGTTGTATGTTCAGGTAGCATGTTTGCACATTGACGGAGTCGAGAGTGTCTAAGGACATAGAGGAGGTGAATAGTCCTAAAAAAGTTACACAAATTACACCTAATTTTATAATTAAGTTGGTAACTTTAAGCAACAAATTATTTTGCATATGTCGCGTCCGACCACCTTGACTGTGGTCGTGCACTCTAACCTGCTTGAGTGCCAGGCGTGCTCACCATCATATATTCCTCCGCACCTTCACCTCCCTTCTCAAGCTCTACCACCAATGTGGTCATGCCCAATTGCAGTGCAAGCTCTCTCGGCAACTTCTCAAATTGAAAGCAATGGGCATAAGCCTAAACTAAGCATTGGTTATGTTGCGTAAAAAAATCTACTACCTCTCTCTCGGTTTACAGGGTGTGCGCGTACCCCTAGGTTCTCAATTTGACCAACCTAATACAAGTCATATATTACAAAAAATATACCAACATAAACTTCGGAGTTTCTACTTTCAAAAGGTATAATTTTTGTGTTATATAGTTTATATTAGGGTGATAAAATTGGCAACCTAGGTATACGGATAGGACTTGTAAACTGAAACGGAGGTATAAAAAATGGTCCGGTGATAAATAGTATCACCAACCACCTTATATGTCTTACAACTCATATATAAGGATATGTGTATATAAGCAACCTAAGGGGTGAGTGGTTCCCTTCATGTTTCACGAGTCATTAAGTTTCACCACATAACTAATTTGCTGTGACATCCGTTAATAGCAACAATGCACAAAAGAGGAAACATAAGAGGAGATGCTAGTTTAGCTCAAGAATAGCAGACACAAGGAATGAAACACTTCGTATCAAACCAGGAAAACTTATACAAATGGGTGGTTCTTCAACGCCACACCGCCCTTTGGTCTCCAGCGAGAAACACAGTTTGTCTATCTGCAAGAAATCTATAAATATAGGAAAAACACACGGTGCGGCGAGAATGAAGGTCTCCCGGTGCTCAAGACATTGTGGCGAACTTGGTGTCCACAATGAAGCAATCCAGCAGAAGCCAGGGCCTCATATAGAAGTTTCCCATGGATTCTTGTCAAGCTACGAGGTTTGCGCAAATCATTTTTATTTATCTATCAATGCAACAATGCATCTGGTGCATGTTTTTAGTTTATCTGGAAAGAATAAGTTGTGACACAAAATCATGAGTGAGGGAGTCCTGGACTAAGGGGTCCTTGAACAGCCGGACTATATACTTTGGCCGGACTATTGGACTGTGAAGATACAAGATAGAAGACTTCGTCCCGTGTCCGGATGGGACTCTCCTTTGCGTGGAAGGCAAGCTTGACGATTTGGATATGTAGATTCCTTTCTCTGTAACCGACTTTGTACAACCCTAGTCCCCCCCCCCCCCCCCGGTGTCTATATAAACCGGAGGCTTTAGACTTCTAGGGTTCAGCCACAACAATCATAACCTCATAGGCTAGACTTCTAGGGTTTAGCCATTACGATCTCGTGGTAGATCAACTCTTGTAATACTCATATTCATCAAGATCAATCAAGCAGGAAGTAGGGTACTACCTCCATAGAGAGGGCCCGAACCTGGGTAAACATTGTATTTCCCGCCTCCTGTTACCATTAGCCTTAGATGTACAGTTCGGGACCCCTTACCCAAGATCCGCCGGTTTTGACACCGACATTGGTGCTTTCATTGAGAGTTCCGATGCGTCGTCGCTAGAAGGCTTGATGGCTCCATCAATCATCTACAACAACGTAGTCCAGGGAGAGATCTTCCTCCCGGGACAGATCTTCGTATTCGGCGACTTCGCACTGCGGGCCAACTCACCTTGGCCATCTAGAGCAGATCGATAGCTATGCCCCTGGCCATCAGGTCAGATTTGGGAGCCTGAATTTTGTTGCCGACATCCGCGGAGACTTGATCTTCGACGGGTTCGAGTCCATGACGGCTGCCCCCGACCACCATTGTGAACATGACCTAGACCTGTCATCGGGCCACACACAGGAGATAGCACGGATCACCGCCCTGGCCCTAGAGCCGGAGCGGACTGCGTCGTCCGAAGACGGGAAGCTTAACCCCGCCACAGAGGCCGCAGACCCAACATCAAGCTGGGCTTGCGTCACCGAAACCCCGGACTCATCTCCGGCCATGGGTTCCGGACCGCGTTCATCCGCGTCCATCGAACCTGATTGGGCGCCGGTCTTGGAGTTCAGCTCTGCGGACATCTTCCAGCACTCGCCTTTTCGCGACATTTTAAGCTCGTTAAAATCCCTCTCCTTGTCGGGGAACTCTTGGGCGAACTATGTCCAGCTCGAGTGGGAAGCGGACGACGAAGAACTTTGTGTCCCACCTGAGGGAGTCTTGGATTAGGGGGTCCTCGGACAGCCGGACTATATGCTTATGTCAGACTGTTGGACTATGAAGATACAAGATTGAAGACTTCGTCCCGTGTCCGGGTGGGACTCTCCTTTGCGTGGAAGGCAAGCTTGGCAATTCGGACATGTAGTTTTCCTTCTCTGTAACCGACTCTGTGTAACCCTAGCCCCCCTCCGGTGTCTATATAAATCGGAGGGTTTAGTCCGTAGGACAAGAGCAATTAGAATCATTGAAGGAAATATGCCCTATAGGCAATAATAAAGTTATTATTTATTTCCTTATTTCATGATAAATGTTTATTATTCATGCTAGAATTGTATTAACCGGAAACATAATACATGTATGAATACATAGACAAACATAGTGTCACTAGTATGCCTCTACGTGACTAGCTCGTTAATCAAAGATGGTTAAGTTTCCTAACCATATACGTGAGTTGTCATTTGATTAACGGGATCACATCATTATGAGAATGATGTGATTGACTTGACCCATTCCGTTAGCTTAGCACTTGATCATTTGGTATGTTGCCATTGCTTTCTTCATGACTTATATGTGTTCCTATGACTATGAGATTATGTAACTCCCGCTTACCGGAGGAACACTTTGTGTGCTACCAAACTTCACAACATAACTGGGTGATTATAAAGGTGCTCTACAGGTGTCTCCGAAGGTACTTGTTGAATTGACGTATTTCGAGATTAGGATTTGTCACTCCGATTGTCGGAGAGGTATCTCTGGGCCCTCTCGGTAATGCACATCACTATAAGCCTTGCAAGCAATGTAGCTAATGAGTTAGTTATGGGATGATGCATGACGTAACGAGTAAAGAGACTTGCCGGTAATGAGATTGAACTAGGTATTGAGATACCGATGATCGAATCACGGGCAAGTAACATACCGATGACAAAGGGAACAACGTATGTTGTTATGCAGTTTGACCGATAAAGATCTTCGTAGAATATGTGGGAGCCAATATGAGCATCCAGGTTCCGCTATTGGTTATTGACCGGAGACGTGTCTCGGTCATGTCTACATCGTTCTTGAACCCGTAGGGTCCGCACGCTTAAAGTTCGATGACGGTTATATTATGAGTTTATGTGTTCTAATGTACCGAACGTAGTTCGGAGTCCTAGATGTGATCACGGACATGACGAGGAGCCTCGAAATGGTCGAGACATAAATATTGATATATTGGACGACTATATTTGGACACCGTAATGGTTCCGGGTGAGATTGGGACAATACCGGAGCACCGGGAGGTTATTGGAACCCCTCGGGAGGTATATGGGCCTTAATGGGCTTTATTGGAAAGGAGGGGAAAGGAGCAAGGGAGGGGGCGCCCCCCCAAGCCCACTCCGAATTGGGAGGGGGGCCGGCCCGCCCTTTCCTTCCTCCCTCCTTCCTCTTCCTTCCCTCTCCCTCTCCAAATAGGAAGAGGAGGAGTCCTACTCCTGGTGGGAGTAGGACTCCCCCCCTGGGCACGGTTCCTCCTCATGGCCGGCCCTCTCCTCCCCTCCTTTATATATGGAGGAGGGGGGCACCCCATAGACACAACAATTGATCCCTTGGATCTCTTAGCCATGTGCGGTGCCCCCCACACCATAATCCACCTCGATAATATAGTAGCGGTGCTTAGGCGAAGCCCTGCGTTGGTAGAACATCATCATCGTCACCACACCGTCGTGCTGACGGAACTCTCCCTCAAAGCTCGACTGGATCAGAGTTCAAGGGACGTCATTGAGCTGAACGTGTGCTGAACTCGGAGGTGCCGTGTGTTTGGTACTTGATCGGTCGGATAATGAAGACGTACGACTACATCAACCGCGTTGTGCTAACGCTCCGATTTCGGTCTACGAGGGTACATGGACACACTCTCCCTTCTCGTTGCTATGCATCACCATGATCTTGCGTGTGCGTAGCAATTTTTTTGAAATTACTACGTTACCCTGAAGTGGTATTAGAGCCAGGTTTTATGCGTAGATGTTATATGCACGAGTAGAACACAAGTGAGTTGTGGGCGATACAAGTAATACTGCTTACCAGCATGTCATACTTTGGTTCGGCGGTATTGTTGGATGAAGCGGCCCGGACCGACATTACGCGTACGCTTACTCGAGACTGGTTCTACCGACGTGCTTTGCACACAGGTGGCTGGCGGGTGTCAGTTTCTCCAACTTTAGTTGAACCAAGTGTGGCTACGTCCGGTCCTTGAGAAGGTTAAAACATCACAAACTTGACAAACTATCGTTGTGGTTTTGATGCGTAGGTAAGAACGGTTCTTGCTCAGCCGGTAGCAGCCACGTAAAACTTGCAATAACAAAGTAGAGGACGTCTAACTTGTTTTTGCAGGGCATGTTGTGATGTGATATGGTCAAAACATGATGCTATATTTTATTGTATGAGATGATCATGTTTTGTAACCGAGTTATTGGCAACTGGCAGGAGCCATATGGTTGTCGCTTTATTGTATGCAATGCAATCGCCCTGTAATTGCTTTACTTTATCACTAAGCGGTAGTGATAGTCGTAGAAGCAATAGTTGGCGAGACCACAACGATGCTACGATGGAGATCAAGGTGTCGTACCGGTGACGATGGTGATCATGACGGTGCTTCGGAGATGGAGATCACAAGCACAAGATGATGATGGCCATATCATATCACTTATATTGATTGCATGTGATGTTTATCTTTTATGCATCTTATCTTGATTTGTTTGACGGTAGCATTATAAAATGACCTCTCACTAAATTTCAAGATAAAAGTGTTCTCCCTGAGTATGCACCGTTGCCAAAGTTCGTCGTGCCCAGACACCACGTGATTATCGGGTGTGATAAGCTCTACGTCCATCTACAACGGGTGCAAGCCAGTTTTGGACACGCAGAATACTCAGGTTAAACTTGACGAGTCTAGCATATGCAGATATGGCCTCGGAACACTGAGACCGAAAGGTCGAGCGTGAATCATATAGTAGATATGATCAACATAGTGATGTTCACCATTGAAAACTACTCCATTTCACGTGATCACTTAGATGATTAGAGGGATGTCTATCTAAGTGGGAGTTCTTAAGTAATATGATTAATTGAACTTAAATTTATCATGAACTTAGTACCTGATAGTATTTTGCATGTCTATGTTGTTGTAGATAGATGGCTCGTGCTGTTGCTCCGTTGATTTTTAATGCGTTCCTTGAGAATGCAAAGTTGAAACATGATGGTAGCAATTACACGGACTGGGTCCGTAACTTGAGGATTATCCTCATTGCTGCACAGAAGAATTACGTTTTGGAAGCACCGCTGGGTGCCAGGCCTGCTGCAGATGCAACTGACGATGTTAAGAACGTCTGGCAGAGCAAAGCTGATGACTACTCGATAGTTCAGTGTGCCATGCTTTACGGCTTAGAACCGGGACTTCAACGATGTTTTGAACGTCATGGAGCATATGAGATGTTCCAGGAGTTGAAGTTAATATTTCAAGCAAATGCCTGGATTGAGAGATATGAAGTCTCCAATAATTTCTACAGCTGCAAGATGGAGGAGAATAGTTCTGTCAGTGAACATATACTCAAAATGTCTGGGTATTGCAATCACTTGATTCAACTGGGAATTAATCTTCCGGATGATAGTGTCATTGACAGAATTCTTCAATCACTGCCACCAAGCTACAAGAGCTTCGTGATGAACTATAATATGCAAGGGATGAACAAAACAATCCCCAAGCTCTTCATAATGCTAAAGGCTACGGAGGTAGAAATCAAGAAGGAGCATCAAGTGTTGATGGTCAACAAGACCACCAGTTTCAAGAAAAAGGGTAAAGGAAAGAAGAAGGGAAACTTCAAAAAGAACGGCAAACAAGTTGCTGCTCAAGAGAAGAAACCCAAATCTGGACCTAAGCCTTAGACTGAGTGCTTCTACTGCAAGCAGACTGGTCACTGGAAGAGGAACTGCCCCAAGTATTTGGCGGATAAGAAGGATGGCAAGGTGAACAAAGGTATATGTGATATACATGTTATTGATGTGTACCTTACCAGAGCTCGCAGTAGCACCTCGGTATTTGATACTGGTTCTGTTGCTAATATTTGCAACTCGAGACGGGGACTATTGATTAAGCGGACACTGGCTAAGGACAAGGTGACAATGCGCGTAGGAAATGGTTCCAAAGTCGATGTGATCGCCGTCGGCACGCTACCTCTACATCTACCTTCAGGATTAGTTTTAGACCTAAATAATTGTTATTTGGTGCCAGCGTTGAGCATGAACATTATATCTAGATCTTGTTTGATGCGAGACGGTTATTCATTTAAATCTGAGAATAATGGTTGTTCTATTTATATGAGTAATATATTTTATGGTCATGCACCCATGAAGAGTGGTCTATTTTTGATGAATCTCGATAGTAGTGATACACATATTCATAATGTTGAAGCCAAAAGATGCAGAGTTGATAATGATAGTGCAACTTATTTTTGGCACTGCCGTTTGGGTCTTGGTGTAAAGCGCATGAAGAAACTCCATATTGATGGACTTTTGGAATCACTTGATTATGAATCATTTGGTACTTGCGAACCATGCCTCATGGGCAAGATGACTAAAACGCCGTTCTCCAGAACTATGGAGCGAGCAACTGATTTGTTGGAGATCATACATACTGATGTATGTGGTCCAATGAATGTTGAGGCTTGCGGCGGGTATCGTTATTTTCTCACCTTCACAGATGATTTAAGCAGATATGGGTATATCTACTTAATGAAACATAAGTCTGAAACATTTGAAAAGTTCAAAGAATTTCAGAGTGAAGTTGAAAATCATCGTAACAAGAAAATAAAATTTCTACAATTTGATCGTGGAGGAGAATATTTGAGTTACGACTTTGGTCTACATTTGAAACAATGCGGAATAGTTTCACAACTCACGCCACACGGAATACCATAGCGTAATGGTGTGTCCGAATGTCGTAATCGTCCTTTACTAGATATGGTGCGATCTATGATGTCTCTTATTGATTTACCGCTATCATTTTGGGGTTATGCTTTAGAGACGGCTGCATTCACGTTAAATAGGGCACCATCAAAATCCGTTGAGACGACGCCTTATGAACTGTGGTTTGGCAAGAAACCAAAGTTGTCGTTTCTTAAAGTTTGGGGCTGCGATGCTTATGTGAAAAAGCTTCAACCTGATAAGCTCGAACCCAAATAGGAGAAATGTGTCTTCATAGGATACCCAAAGGAAACTGTTGGGTACACCTTCTATCATGGATCCGCAGGCAAGACATTCGTTGCCAAGAATGGATCCTTTCTAGAGAAGAAGTTTCTCTTTAAAGAAGTGAGTGCGAGGAAAGTAGAACTTGATGAGGTAACTGTACCTGCTCCCTTGTTGGAAAATAGTTCGTCACAGAAATCGGTTCCTGTGACGACTACACCAATTAGTGAGGAAGCTAATGATATGGATCATGAAACTTCAGATCAAGTTACTACCGAACCTTGTAGGTCAACCAGAATGAGATCCGCACCGGAGTGGTACTGTAATCCTATTCTGGAGGTCATGTTACTTGACCATGGCAAACCTACGAACTATGAGGAAGTGATGATGAGCCCAGATTCCGCAAAATGGCTTGAGGCCATGAAATCTGAGATGGGATCCATGTATGAGAACAAAGTATGGACTTTGGTTGACTTGCCCGATGATTGGCAAGCCATCAAGAATAAATGGATCTTCAAGAAGAAGACTGACGCTGATGGTAATGTTACTGTCTACAAAGCTCTACTTGTTGCGAAAGATTTTCGACAAGTTCAAGGGGTTGACTACGATGAGACTTTCTCACCCGTAGCGATGCTTAAGTCTGCCCAAATCATGTTAGCAATTGCCGCATTTTATGATTATGAAATTTGGCAAATGGATGCCAAAACTGCATTCCTGAATGGATTTCTGGCAGAAGAGTTGTATATGATGCAGCCAAAAGGTTTTGTCGATCCAAAGGGTGCTAACAAAGTGTGCAAGCTCCAGCGATCCATTTATGGACTGGTGCAAGCCTCTCGGAGTTTGAATAAACGCTTTGATAATGTGATCAAAGCATATGGTTTTATACAGAATTTTGGAGAAGCCTGTATTTACAACAAAGTGAGTGGGAGCTCTGTAGCATTTCTAATATTATATGTGGATGGCATATTGTTGATTGGAAATGATATATAATTTCTGGATAGCATAAAAGGATACTTGAATAAAAGTTTTTCAATGAAAGACCTCGGTGAAGTTGCTTATATATTGGGCATCAAGATCTATAGAGATAGATCAAGATTGCTTAATTGGACTTCCACAAAGTACATACCTTGATAAAGTTTTGAAAAAGTTCAAAATGGATCAAGCAAAGAAAGGGTTCTTGCCTGTAATACAAGTTGTGAAATTGAGTCAGACTCAATGCCCGACCACTGCAAAAGATAGAGAGAAAATGAAAGATGTTCCCTATGCTTCAGCCATAGGCTCTATCATGTATGCAATGTTGTGTACCAGGCCTGATGTGTGCCTTGCTATTAGTTTAGCAGGGAGGTACCAAAGTAATCCAGGAGTGGATCACTTGACAGCGGTCAAGAACATCCTGAAATACCTGAAAAGGACTAAGGATATGTTTCTCGTTTATGGAGGTGACAAAGAGCTAGTCGTAAATGGTTACATCGATGCAAGCTTTGACACTGATCCAGACAATTCTAAATCGCAAACCGGATACGTGTTTATATTGAATGGTGGAGCTGTCAGTTGGTGTAGTTCTAAACAAAGCATCGTGGCAGGATCTACATGTGAAGCGGAGTACATAGCTGCTTCGGAAGCAGCAAATCAAGGAGTCTGGATGAAGGAGTTCATATCCGATCTAGGTGTCATACCTAGTGCATCGGGTCCAATGAAAATGTTTTGTGACAATACTGGTGCAATTGCCTTGGCAAAGGAATCCAGATTTCACAAGAGAACCAAGCACATCAAGAGACGCTTCAATTCCATCCGGGACCAAATCCAGGTGGGAGACATAGAGGTTTGCAAGATACATACGGATCTGAATGTTGCAGACCCGTTGACTAAGCCTCTTCCACGAGCAAAACATGATCAACACCAAGGCTCCATGGGTGTTAGAATCATTACTGTGTAATCTAGATCATTGGCTCTAGTGCAAGTGGGAGGCTGAAGGAAATATGCCCTAGAGGCAATAATAAAGTTATTATTTATTTCCTTATTTCATGATAATTATTTATTATTCATGCTAGAATTGTATTAACCCGAAAAATAATACATGTGTGAATACAGAGGCAAACATAGTGTCACTAGTATGCCTCTACTTGACTAGCTCGTTAATCAAAGATGGTTATGTTTCCTAACGATAGACATGAGTTGTCATTTGATTAACGGGATCACATCATTAGGAGAATGATGTGATTGACTTGACCCATTCCGTTAGCTTAGAACTTCATCGTTTAGTATGTTGCTATTGCTTTCTTCATGACTTATACATGTTCCTATGACTATGAGATTATGTAACTCCCGCTTACCGGAGGAACACTTTGTGTGCTACCAAACGTCACAACATAACTGGGTGATTATAAAGGTGCTCTATAGGTGTCTCCGAAGGTACTTGTTGAGTTGACGTATTTCGAGATTAGGATTTGTCACTCTGATTGTCGGAGAGGTATCTCTGGGCCCTCTCGGTAATGCACATCACTCTAAGCCTTGCAAGAAATGTAGCTAATGAGTTAGTTACGGGATGATGCATTACGTAACGAGTAAAGAGACTTGCCGGTAACGAGATTGAACTAGGGTATTGAGATACCGACGATCGAATCTCAGGCAAGTAACATACCGATGACAAAGGGAACAACGTATGTTGTTATGCGGTTTAACCGATAAAGATCTTCGTAGAATATGTGGGAGCCAATATGAGCATCCAGGTTCCGCTATTGGTTATTGAACGGAGACGTGTCTCGGTCATGTCTACATAGTTCTCAAACCCGTAGGGTCTGCACGCTTAAAGTTCGATGACGGTTATATTATGAGTTTATGTGTTGTGATGTACCGAAGGTAGTTCGGAGTGCCGGATGTGATCACGGACATGACGAGGAGTCTCGAAATGGTCGAGACATAAAGATCGATATATTGGACGACTATATTTGGACACCGGAATGGTTCCTGGTGAGATTGGGACAATACCGGAGCACCAGGAGGTTATCGGAACCCCCCGGGAGGTATATGGGCCTTAATGGGCTTTAGTGGAAAGGAGGGGAAAGGAGCAAGGGAGGGGCGTCCCCCAAGCCCAATCCGAATGGGGAGGGGGGCCGACCCCCCATTTCCTTCCTCCCTCCTTCCTCTTCCTTCCCTCTCCCTCTCCAAATAGGAAAAGGAGGAGTCCTATTCCCGGTGGGAGTAGGACTCCCCCCTTGGGCGCGCCTCCTCCTCCTGGCCGGCCCTCTCCTCCTCTCCTTTATATATGGAGGAGGGGGCACCCCAAAGACACAACAATTCATCCATTGGATCTCTTAGCCATGTGCGGTGCCCCCCTCCACCATAATCCACCTCGATAATATTGTAGCAGTGCTTAGGCAAAGCCCTGCGTCGGTAGAACATCATCATCGTCACCACGCCGTCGTGCTGACGGAACTCTCCCTCAAACCTCGGCTGGATTGGAGTTTGAGGGACGTCATCAAGCTGAATGTGTGCTAAACTCGGAGGTGCCGTGCGTTCGGTACTTGATTTGTCGGATCGTGAAGACGTACGACTACATCAACCGTGTTGTGCTAACGCTTCCGCTTTCGGTCTACGAGGGTACATGGACACACTCTCCCTTCTCATTTCTATGCATCACCATGATCTTGCGTGTGCGTAGGTATTTTTTTTGAAATTACTACGTTATCTACAATCATAGGCTAGCTTCTAGGGTTAGCCTCTACGATCTCGTGGTAGATCAACTCTTGTAATACTCATACCATCAAGATCAATCAAGCAGGAAGTAGGGTATTACCTCCATAGAGAGGGCCCGAACCTGGGTAAACATTGTGTCCCCCGCCTCCTGTTACCATTAGCCTTAGACGCATAGTTCGGGACCCCCTAACCGAGATCTGCCGGTTTTATCACCGACGTTGGTGCTTTCATTGAGAGTTCCACTGTGACGTCACCATAAGGCTTGATGGCTCCTTCAATCGTCCACAACAACAAGGTCCAGGGTGAGGTTTTCCTCCCCGGACAGATCTTCGTATTCGGCGGCTTCGCACTACGGGCCAATTCGCTTTCATTGAGAGTTCCGATGCATCGTCGCTAGAAGGCTTGATGGCTCCATCAATCATCTACAACAACGTAGTCCAGGGAGAGATCTTCCTCCCGGGACAGATCTTCGTATTCGGCGACTTCGCACTGCGGGCCAACTCACCTTGGCCATCTAGAGCAGATCGATAGCTATGCCCCTGGCCATCAGGTGAGGTTTGGAAGCCTTAATTACACTGCCGACATCCGCGGAGACTTGATCTTCGACGGATTCGAGCCCATGACAGGTGCATCTGAAAGTGCAACTATCCCTAGGTGGTTTTGGTAATTCATAACAACATATAACTCATTGAGCTAGTGCTATTCCAAAACTATTATTTCAGGAAAGCTCAATGAATGGCATGGCATGGATGATGAAAGTGGATCCCTCAAAATATCAAGGACAAAGGATTGGCTCAAGCTCAAAAGCTCAAGACTATTCATTTTACATTTTAGTGATCCAAGATCACATTGAGTCTATAGGAAAAGCCAATACTATCAAGGAGGGATGAGGTGTTGCTTAATGACCCTCTTGCTTCAAGTGCTTAGTGATATGCTCCAAATACCCTCAACTACTTTCTCACATCCTCATATGACGTAAACCTAAAGCCAAAATTGGTTACACCGATTCTTTCTATCCGGCGCCACCGAGTTCATATGTCATAGCCACTGCCACGAACCCTAGGCAAATCGGTCTTACCGATAGGGATCTCGGTCTCACCGAGATGGGATTGTAATATCTCTGTTTCCCTTCGTAACGTTTCGGTCTAACCGAAGTGAGTGATCGGTCCCACCGAGATTGCAATGTAAACTCTTTGTTTCCCTTTTGTAACATTTCGTTCTCACCGAAAAGAGCAAATCGGTCCCACCGAGTTTACCTGACCAACTCTCTGGTTAGCTAATTACCAAAATCAGTCTCACCGAGTTTGTGTAATTGGTCTCACCGAGATTAAGTTATGCCCTAACCCTAACCATATCGGTCCTACCGAGTTGCATGTCGGTCCCACCGAAAACCCTAACGGTCACTAGGTTTACTAAATCGGTCTGACCGAGTTTGTTGATTCGGTCCCACCGAGATTGGTAAATTGTGTGTAACGGTTAGATTTTGTGTGGAGGATATATATACCCCTCCACCTCCTCTTCATTCATGGAGAGAGCCATCAGAACAAACCTACACTTCCAACTTACCATTTTTGAGAGAGAACCACCTACTCATGTGTTGAGGCCAAGATATTCCATTCCTACCATATGAATCTTGATCTCTAGCCTTCCCCAAGTTGCTTTCCACTCAAATCTTCTTTCCACTAGATCCAAATCCTATGAGAGAGAGTTGAGTGTTGGGGAGACTATCATTTGAAGCACAAGAGCAAGGAGTTCATCATCAACGCACCATTTGTTACTTCTTGGAGAGTGGTGTCTCCTAGATTGGCTAGGAGTCACTTGGGAGCCTCCGACAAGATTGTGGAGTTGAACCAAGGACTTTGTAAGGGCAAGGAGATCGCTTACTTCATGACGATCTACCGCTAGTGAGGCAAGTCCTTCATGGGCGATGGCCAAGGTGGGATAGACAAGGTTGCTTCTTCGTGGACCCTTCGTGGGTGGAGCCCTCCGTGGACTCACGTAACCGTTACCCTTCGTGGGTTGAAGTCTCCATCAACGTGGATGTACGATAGCACCACCTATCGGAACCACGACAAAAACATCCGTGTCTCCAATTGCGTTTAAATCCTCCAAACCCTTCCCTTTACTTTCTTGCAAGTTGCATGCTTTAATTTCCGCTGGCTATATACTCTTTGCATGCTTGCTTGATTTGTGTGATGATTGCTTGACTTGTCCAAAGATTGCTAAAATCTGCCAAACGCTAAAATTGGGAAAAGGTTAAGTTTTAATTGGTCAAGTAGTCTAATCACACCCCCTCTAGACATACTTCAAGGTCCTACAAGTGGTATCAGAGCTTTGGTCTCCATTTGCTTTGATTCCCATAGCTTTTGGTGGTCATAGCCTTGGTTTCACAACCTAGGAGAGTATGGCGTCTAGCGAGGGAAATTATCACCGTAGAGGTCCTTACTTTGATGGCACTAATTTTGCTAGTTGGAAACATAAGATGAAAATGCATATTCTAGACATAACCCCTGGGCTATTATTTGTATTGGCTTGAAAGGTGAATTCTTTGATGGGAGAGAGCCGAACCGTGATGCTAATGCGGAAGAATTGAAGATGCTGCAATACAATGCTCAAGCTTGTGATATCATCTTCAACGGATTGTGCCCCGAAGAATTCAACAAAATCAGCCGTCTTGAGAATGCAAAGGAAATTTGGGATACTTTGATTGATATGCATGAAGGTACTGACTCCGTCAAGGAATCCAAGCTAGATGTGCTCCAAAGTCAGCTTGACAAGTTCAAGATGAAGGATGGTGAAGGTGTCGCTGAAATGTACTCTAGGCTTGCTCTTATCACAAATGAGATTCCAGGCTTAGGGAGTGAAGAGATGACCGACAGATTCATCATCAAGAAGATCCTAAGAGAATTGGATGGAAAGTATGATACCGTGTGCACATTGATCCAAATGAGGCCAAACTACAAAGATCTCAAGCCAACGGAAGTCATTGGAAGAATTGTTGCTCATGACATGTCACTCAAGGATAAGGAAGAACTTCACAACAAGTCAAGTGGTGCTTACAAAGCCTCATGTGAAGCCCCCACATCATCAAGTGAGAAACAAACCTTCAATGAAGAATTGAGCTTAATGGTGAAGAACTTCAACAAATTCTACAAGAGTAGAAGCAAAGAAAGAAGATCCAAGTCAAGGTCATACAATGACAAAAGGTCTTCTAGTCGAGAGCGCAATTGCTACAATTGTGGGAGACCCGGACACTACTCCAATGAGTGTACGGCACCCTACAAAAGAAGAGAAGATTCTCCAAAAAGAAGAAGCAAAAGAGAAGAATCACCACCAAGAGAGAGGAGGAGTAGAGATGATCGTTATGAATGAAGACCCTCACGGAGAAGCAAGGATTCAGAAAGGAAGTACAAGTCATCAAGGAGCTACACAAAACGAAGACATCAAGCTCATGTTGGTGAATGGGTATCCGGCTCTGACTCCGACCATCACTTCGAGAGAAGCTATCACTCCGACTCCGAATATACTCAAGATGAAGGTGTTGCCGGTCTAGCACTTGTGTCAACCAACTTCCTACGACATATTTGACTCACCAAATGAAGGAATTGGAAGATGCTTCATGGCCAAAGATCCAAAGGTAACACATCCCGAGTATGTTGATTTCAATAGTGATGAGGATGACTTGCTAGGTGATGATGATTTACTTGTTGACAACTCTAGTGATGAATACTATGATGAAACGTCAATTAATCATGCTAATCAAGATAAAACAAATGACATTGATAAGGAGAATATTGAGCTTCTAAATAAAGAACTAAACACTCTTAAGTTAGCTCATGAAACTATCTTCGAAGATCATCGAGAACTTTTAAGGGCTCATGAGAAGTTACGCTTTGAAAAGCTCAATCTTGAGCAAGAGCATGAGTTCTTAAAAGCAATCAATGATGATCTCCGTAAGAAAAGTTCTTCTTACATTGCGAAGCGTTTACTCTTATCCACTTACATGCCTCAAGTCAAATCTAGTAACAAGAACAAGAAAGATTCTTCCTCTAGTAGTAACAATAATTATGCTAAATCAAATATTGTTGCTTCTAGTAGTTCTCTTGATTCCACTAATGATTCTCTTAGCCAAGTTACACTTGAGCAAGAAAATAGCTTATTGAAGGGAATTATAGATAAAGGTGTTTACAAGAGCCTTGCCGGGAGTAAGCAATTCGAGGAAATTGTACGCAAGCAAGGAAGGCACCAGAAGAATCAAGGTGTTGGTTTTGAACGAAAGTTCAATGCCAATGGAGTTGAGTGGGAAGAAGATCAATACCCCAAGACGAAGTTTGTTCCTCAACAAGAGAAGTATGATCCCACTTCCTTCAAGGGAACACAAGATCAAGATGATCTTCCACCACAAGACCACAAGAACAAAGGCAAGGACAAGCTTCAAGAGGAGATTTATGCATTTGAAGAAGCATCCAAGGCCTTGGTCAAGTGGGTTCCCAAGACTACGTCAAGTTCTACTTCATCCAGTACAACTACAACTCCAAGGATTCCCATCAAGATGATGTGGATCCTGAAGAAGAAGAACTAGAGAGTTCTTGAGGGTGACTCCGCCAACATTCTTCACTCATATCATTATGGCAAGGACAAGTGCAATCAACTTCCACATCTTGCACTAGTTCAAGGAGTCACAAACCCTCATGTTGCTAAGGCAAGGGACAAGGTAACCTAATGATTTCATGGGCATCATCTTGTGTGTGCATCACTCTATGTCTATGGATATTCTTGTTTGTTCCTTGTGGGACTAACCCATGTAGGTATGTTGAAAGTGCAATTCACTCCAAAGGATTGCTCCAAATGATCTACGTCAACATTGAGCATCCACAACTTCAACACCTACATGAAGTCATCATCGACAAAACCCAAGGTTAGTTCATCCCTCTAAAAGGGGATCTCACATCTAGGGGGAGCTTAACTCTAAGAAATGAGTCAAAGCAACTCTAATGGTGTGAACACATCAATGCATTATGTAAAAGTGGTAACCCCACTCGAGATTAAACGATGAGTATGACCTATGATCAAATGTTCTCATTTGACTCCTAAGTCAATATACTCATATATAGATGACCTAGTCATCGCCAATTGTCTGATAGATGCTAGAATTGGTTGTGCATGCTTTGCCACATATTTCATTTGCCGTTCTATTGTGTGAGCATGTTGGTTGCATATTTTACTCATTCGAGGACATCCAGTTGTTGCTTTGATTGTTTGGGTTCTTTTTCCTTTTGCCAAGTGGATGGACAAGAATGCCTAAGAACCTTCTCTAGCTATATATGCTTTTCTCGTCTCAAACTCTATTCATGCTACATCACAAAATTTGATCAAGTCAAATTCGAACCACTCTGTGTGAGGAGCACTCGGAGTCCCCGATTCGTCATAGACTTAAACTTCCAAAACTTCTTTGTGATTCTTGGTCTGACCGATTCCTCCATTTCGGTCCCACCGAGATCACTAAGTCGATCTAGGTTTTCAATCTCGGTGCAACCGATTTGAACTTTTCGGTCCCACTGAGTTGTTGTAACTGTATACAGTTATGCATCTCGGTGCCACCGAGCTGTTCCACTCGGTCACACCGACAGGGTCGGGCTATATATAGTCACGGGCAAAAATTTGGAAATTCCTACAAACCCCTTCGCCCGCGCATTGCTCACTCTGCCTACAGGGTCTCCGGATCGTCTCCTCGTCGCCAGCCGCCTCCTGTCGCTGGTCTCCTCCGCCGTCAACGGATTTCACCCCGCCGTTGCTGCCATAGCGAGTTCATCGCCGAGCTAGGGTTTGGACTCAATCACAGTGCTATCTTCGTCTGATTCCTAGCACATTGTGTTCATCATGTATTTTGCCACGATTGAAACACTCCTATCCAGTCAATATGATCCTTAGAATAGATGCGATTTGAGAATTTAGGGTTAGGTTTCCGCCGAAACCATCTCGGACCCACCGAGTTGAAAAACTCGGTCCCACCGATTTGGCTAACGCCATTGCACTAGTAACTCTCAGTCTGACCGAGAATTACAAATCGGTGTGACCGATTTTAGAACTTTGTGAAACCCTAGCAGTCTCGGTGCCACCAAACTGTGACTCGGTCCCACCGAGTTCACCAGTTTAGGTTCCAAAACTGCTTCGGTATCACCGAGTTTGAAAATCGGTTGATCCAAAATGCTTTCTGTGGAAAACTAAAACTGAATTTTTTGAATCATTCTTTTGCAAAAATCTCTGCATTTTGTGATGCTCATCCATTCTATCTCATCTATAATTATTCACAGGGTCAGCAGTCAGTGTTTTGCAGCATGTCAGACCAAAGTGATAGTCAGAACAAGTCAGAAGAGCAGGTGCACATGAGTGATGGCACTAGTCCCTCTAGCAGCTCAGATGAAGGGAGCAGAAGCACCCCAAGCAATCTGCCTAAAGCTGCAACCAGGTAAAGGAACAAGAGAACCTCAGAATCTGAGGATGATGATTATATGGCAGAAGAAGATGAGGCTACTTCCTAGAAGGTAGTGCTCAAAAAGGAGTATGGCTCAGCAAAGACCACTAAGCCTGGACTTAATAGGAAGGTCCCTGCCAAGAGGACACCTATGCTGAAGGTCAGAGGGTCAACTCAAATACCTGAAAAGCCTGATTCCAAAGAGCCAGCTGCTGCTGAAGGAAAGAAAAGCAAGGAAAGGGTCAAAAAGACCATAGCCAGAGTTGTTGGGCAACCTTCCATGATGGAAGAGGAAGAAGAGGTTGCTGCACTAGCACCCAAGGCACAAAAGCTGATGGGTGATGCTATAAGATCAGGGGCTGCAACATCAAAGCCCAAAGAAGCACCCAAAGCTGCCCCCAAGCCCAAGAATGCACCAAAGAGGAATACCAGGAGTATTCCAGCTGTTGAGAAGAACAAGGCCCCAGTGCCTGAAGTTGCTGATGATGAAGAGGATGAAGGACAAGTCCTGAGGAAGCTAAAGCCCAAGATTCCAGACTACAATGATGTTCATCCTGTGGATGAGGACATGAATATCAGGAGATACTTAGGGTTGAGGCTATGGAGGATGACAGATCCATATGCCACTAGGAGAAGGACTGCTGTTGATTATAGGTTCCATACAAAGGAACAACAGGACTTCTATGAGACAATCTTGTTGGACAAGAAGCCCATAGTGTGTGATATGAGGTGGGTCGACTGGACCTACATGAAGGAGAATGAAGAACACTATCCTGGAGTGTATGACAGTTTTGAAGCTTGTGGAGTTGCAGATTTTGTTGGGCAGAAGCGCACCAACTGGAATGATGAACTCATTATGCAATTCTACTCCACAACACACTTCTATCCAGATGGCAGGATAGTTTGGATGTCAGAAGGTACGAGGTACCAGTCAACCATAGAGGAATGGGCTAGTCTGATCAATGCCCCCAAAGGGAGTGAAGATGACTTGGATGTCTATGCCAAGAAGAAAATGGGACACAATACTATGACTCATATGTACAAGGAGATCCCAGACAAAGCTCTTGAGACTTTCTTGTTTGGATCAGTCCACTTTCTTCTGTCAAGGCTGCCTACGATCAACTGGATCCTAAGGCACACTCTTTTTCCCAAGTCAGGTGACCACAACATGATCAGAGGGCATGCTATCAACTTGCTGCATATATTTGATGTGCCTCGGAAATTCAAGGTCATGAGCCTTATGGTTGAGACCATTAAGAGGACTGCAGACCAGAAGAGAAGTTGTGGATATGCCCCACAGATTCAGGAGTTGATTAACTCAAAGATGGGCACAGGCAAATATCTGTTGGATAAGGAACACTTTGCTGTTTATCCAGACTTTGAGGACAATCAGGTTGTCATGACTGAGAATGAACCATCATCAGTGCAAGCTCAAGAGAAGAAGGAGAAGGCAAGGAAAGAGAAGCCTGCCAAGATGCGAACTCAAGAGGAGGCATCTGAGTACTTTTTGAAGAACAAGCAGGAGCAGCTTGGTTACTTGATAGCATCAACACCGAGGATTGAGAAGGGGTTGGCCACCCTAACTCAAAACCAGGAGAGCCTGGAAAGAATCATGGAACAAAAATTCTATGATCTAGATGTCAAAGTAACTGAGATTCATTCAGTTGTGGAGCAGCTTCAGGAAGTCATGTAGGAGAGGAAGGGCAAGACAACCACTGATGCATTTGCCAGAGTGCCTAGAGCTCAGAGGTCAGCTGTAGTGCCTGTGACAGACACTAGAGCCACATCATCTGCACCAGCTACAGCTCCTACAGCTCCAGGGCAACCAGCACCAACTCCTCCAGCTCCCTCTACATCAACTGAAGCCTTCATTCTTGGAGTTCTCCGGACACCACCACCTGAAGATCAAGCCTGAGAGTCGATCTAGCACTATGCATTTTCTATGAACTTTTTGGTAACTTGTTGCCAAAGGGGGAGAAAAATGTATAGATCATAGGCTTCGAGAGAGAGAGAGTTGCTTTTGTTCTCTCTTGCTTTGGTGGTTAAACTTTGTTTGCTTTTGATTGCTTGAGATACTATGCTATTATCTGTGAGACATTGATGATCATGTGTTTGATCATAAGCTACACTTATGCCTGTTTGATGATATTATCTTACCTATCCTTATATGATCATTCACTTTGCTTGGTGATGAGTGCATGTATTCAATCTTTATTATTTTGAGCGCTCCACCAAGATGTATGTGACATGGAAGAGTAACCCATGAGCCTAATTCTTTGTGCATTTGCAGTCCTAAGCAAATCTTAAACTATGCACAAATTTAGGGGGAGCTCTTGCTTATCAGATACTTCTCAAAGCGACGATGTTTTTAATCTTATTATCATTTGTCGAAGCTTTGATCTATATGTTGTCATCAATTACCAAAAAGGGGGAGATTGAAAGTGCAACTATCCCTAGGTGGTTTTGGTAATTCATAACAACATATAGCTCATTGAGCTAATGCTATTCCAAGACTATTATTTCAGGAAAGCTCAATGAATGGCATGGCATGGATGATGAAAGTGGATCCCTCAAAATATCAAGGACAAAGGATTGGCTCAAGCTCAAAAGCTCAAGACTCTTCATTTTACATTTTAGTGATCCAAGATCACATTGAGTCTATAGGAAAAGCCAATACTATCAAGGAGGGATGAGGTGTTGCTTAATGAGCCTCTTGCTTCAAGTGCTTAGTGATATGCTCCAAATACCCTCAACTACTTTCTCACATCTCATATGACCTAAACCTAAAGCCAAAATTGGTCACACCGATTCTTTCTATCCGGCGCCACCGAGTTCATATGTCATAGCCACTGCCACAAACCCTAGGCAAATCGGTCTTACCGATAGGGATCTCGGTCTCACCGAGATGGGATTGTAATCTCTCTGTTTCCCTTTGTAACGTTTCGGTCTAACCAAAGTGAGTGATCGGTCCCACCGAGATTGCAATGTAAACTCTCTGTTTCCCTTTTGTAACATTTTGGTCTCACCGAAAAGAGCAAATCGGTCCCACCGAGTTTACCTGACCAACTCTCTGGTTAGCTAATTACCAAAATCGGTCTCACCGAGTTTGTGTAATCGGTCTCACCGAGATTACGTTATGCCCTAACCCTAACCATATCGGTCCTACTGAGTTGCATGTCGGTCCCACCAAAAACCCTAACGGTCACTAGGTTTACTAAATCGGTCTGACCGAGTTTGTTGATTCGGTCCCACCGAGATTGGTAAATTGTGTGTAACGGTTAGATTTTGTGTGGAGGCTATATATACCCCTCCACCTCCTCTTCAATCGTGGAGAGAGCCATTAGAACAACCCTACACTTCCAACTTACCATTTCTGAGAGAGAACCACCTACTCATGTGTTGAGGCCAAGATATTCCATTCCTACCATATGAGTCTTGATCTCTAGCCTTCCCCAAGTTGCTTTCCACTCAAATCTTCTTTCCACCAGATCCAAATCCTATGAGAGAGAGTTGAGTGTTGGGGAGACTATCATTTGTAGCACAAGAGCAAGGAGTTCATCATCAGCGCACCATTTGTTACTTCTTGGAGAGTGGTGTCTCCTAGATTGGCTAGGTGTCACTTGGGAGCCTCCGACAAGATTGTGGAGTTGAACCAAGGAGTTTGTAAGGGCAAGGAGATCGCCTACTTCGTGAAGATCTACCGCTAGTGAGGCAAGTCCTTCGTGGGCGATGGCCATGGTGGGATAGACAAGGTTGCTTCTTTGTGGACCCTTCGTGGGTGGAGCCCTCCGTGGACTCGTGCAACCATTACCCTTCGTGGGTTGAAGTCTCCATCAACGTGGATGTACGATAGCACCACCTATCGGAACCACGACAAAAACATCGGTTTCTCCAATTGCGTTTGAATCCTCCAAACCCTTCCCTTTACTTTCTTGCAAGTTGCATGCTTTAATTTCCGCTGCCTATATACTCTTTGCATGCTTGCTTGATTTGTGTGATGATTGCTTAAGTTGTCCAAAGATTTCTAAATCTGCCAAACTCTAAAATTGGGAAAAGGTTAAGTTTTAATTGGTCAAGTAGTCTAATCACCCCCCCCTCTAGACATACTTCAAGGTCCTACAGCATCCTACAGTCACGATGAGCATGACCTAGATCTGCAATCGGACGGTGCTCAGGAGATCACACGTGCAGATGCCCCGGCTTTAAATCTAGAGCAGATCGTGCCATCCGAGGACGGGTGGATGGACCCCGCCACGAATGCCGCACACTCAGCAGCGATAGAGCCGAACACAGATCTCACATCCAACGAGGTCTGTGTCATCGGACCCTCGGACTCGTTTGCGTCCATAGGCTCCGAACCGCATGCATCCATGCCCATCGTACCTAACTGGGCACCGATCATGGAGTTTAGCTCCGCGGATATCTTTCAGCACTCGCACTTGGGCGACGTGCTAAACTCACTAAAATCTCTCTCCCTGTCAGGAGACTCTTGGCCGAGTTATGTCCGGCTTGAGTGGGAAGCGGACGACGAAGGAATTCGTTACCCACCCACCACCCACTAAATAGCCACTGTCGATGACTTAACCGACACACTTGATTGCGACTCCGAAGACATCAACGGTATGGACGATGATGCCGGAGAAAAACGGGAACCACCGCCCCTAGGGCGCTGGACAGCCACCTCATCATATGATATATATATATATATATATACACACACACACACACACACATATATATATATATATATATATATATATATATATATATATATATATATATATATATATGGTGGACACACCCAAAGAAAGCAATGGCGACGATGCAGCGGAGGATAATCCCCTTGAGAAGCAAACAAAGCGCCTACGTCAGCGGCGCCGCTCTAAAGCCCGCCATAGCAAACACAGTGATACCGGCACAAGAAAGAATAATACCCCGGACGATGGTAAAGATAATGACGACCCCGTAGACCCAGTGATCGAGCAGGATAAGCCAGGGGATGGCGAACATAGTCCAGGCCGCTGTCCGATCACAGCGATGCCAAAGACAAAACTTATAAACCTGTCTCCGGAGAGGAGGATAGTCCGGACAACAATGCATGCATCATCCCAGAAAAGCACTTGGAACAAGAGCACCTCCACAAAAGGCTTATTGCTACCACGAGGAGCTTGAAGAAGCAGAAGCAACGGCTTAAAGCCGCCTAGGATACGCTCAACCATAGATGGAACAAAGTGCTCGACACTGACGAAATATACGGCGATGATCACCACACAAAGAGCTACCCAAAACGCAAGCTACTGCCCGAATTCGACGAAGAGGCTATAGCGCCCATTCCATCGAAAAACAATACCGCCGATCTGCTAGATAGACCACCCCATGGCCGAGACAGAGCGGCCAATGACGCCGCACACAAGTCAGCACACGATCTACGTGAGCACCTGGACAAAAAAGCTGGCATGGCCAGGTCCATCTATGGATCTAGGAAACGCGTTCCTACGCAGGATCACGGCCACCAAACCGACTATACTGATCAACTACCAGCTCGGAATCAACACCGAACACTACAACCGTCGGACCCGCGCCATGACACATCAAAGTACAGGGGCGCCATACACCCCCTGCGCTTCACCGATGAAGTGCTGGACCATGAAGTTCCAGAGGGGTTTAAGCCCGTAAACATCGAGGCATACGACGGAACAATAGACCTCCAGTCTAGATTGAGGACTTTATTCTTCACATCCATATGGCTCGCCGAGACAATATCCATGCCATCAAATGCCCGCCCCTCAAGTTGAAAGGACCAGCTCGGCACTGGTTGAAAAGCCTCCCTGAAAATTCCATTGGAAGCTGGGAGGAACTCGAGGACGCTTACAGGACTAATTTTCAAGGGACATATGTCCGACCTCCGGATGCAGACGATTTGAGTCACATTATTGAACAATCCGGAGAGTCAGCCCGTAAGCTTTGGAACAGATTTCTCACCAAGAAGAACCAAATCGTCTACTGTCCGGATGCCAAAGCCTTAGCAGCTTTCAAACACAGTGTCCGGGATGAATGGCTCGCCAGACACCTCGGCCAGGAAAAGCCAAGGACAATGGCAGCCCTAACAACTCTTATGACCCGCTTTTGCGCGGGCGAGGACAGGTTGTTGGCCCGCAGCGGCACCAGCGATCCAGGCACATCCGAAATTAGGGATGGCAATGGAAAACCGCGACGCAATAAAAATAAGCGTTGAAATAATGAAGACAGCCCAGACAATACAACGGTAAATGCCGGATTCAGGGGCTCTAGACCCGGTCAATGAAAAAAGCCATTTAAAGGCAGCAGAGATGGTCCGTCTAGCCTAAATAAAATTCTAGACAGGTCCTGTCAAATTCATGGCACCACCGAGAAACCTGCGAATCACGCCAATAGAGAATGTCGGGTCTTCAAGCAGGTCGGCAAGCTAAACGCCGAACACAAAGGGAAGGAGCCGCTAAGTGAAGATGAGGACGAACCTCGCGAGCTGAGCACTAGGGGACAGAAATTTTTTTCCACCGGAGGTCAAAATAGTGAACATGATTTACGCCACCCACATACCAAAGAGGAAGCGCAAACGCGCACTCCGAGACATATACGCTATAGAACCAGTCGCCCCCAAATTTAATCCATGGTCGGCCTGCCCGATCACCTTCGATCATAGGGATCATCTGACGAGTATCCGGCATGGAGGTTCGGCCGCCTTGGTGCTCAACCCAATAATCGATGGATACCATATCACCCGAGTCCTCATGTACGGCGGCAGTAGTCTTAATCTGATATGTCAGGACACCGTCCGCAAGATGGGGATAGACCCGCCGAGAATCAACCAAAGCAGTACTACCTTTAAAGGAGGAATACCAGGCGTAGAGGCCCGCTGCACGGGCTCTTTAACATTAGAGGTTGTATTCGGTTCACCCGACAACTTTTGAAGCGAAGAACTAATCTTCGACATTGCTCCGTTCCGAAGCAGCTATCATGCATTACTCGGAAGAACACCCTTCGCTCGTTTCAATGCAGTACCGCATTACGCTTATCTCAAACTTAAGATGCCCGGTACACGCGGCATCATCACTATCAGCGGAAACACAGAGCGTTCTCTTCACGCGGAAGACTACCTGGCGGCTCTAGCAGCCGAACCACTGAACAACCTCTCCAACCCGAGTAACTGATCGGTCTTCGAGACCATGGACACAGCTAGACGTGTCCAACGCACCACTAGTTGTAAACAAGCTCAGATAAGCCTGAGCTTGATTAATGGCTAAGCCCCCACAGGTGGAGCTAGGGGCTGCCCGCATGCAAAGGGCCCATAATTCGGCTTAACCCTATTAATACGCAACAGATTGAACTCTCATGGTTCATTAAGAATAACCAACTTTTCGCACGGTCACACCAGATTCTTTCACCTGGGTCTTCTTTTCCGTTTTCTTTATAGATGACCATCGTGCTACACCCTTCCAGGATACGGCACAATGGAGACAAAGGCACAGACGTGCAACAGGGCCCCGTTCAAAGGTTTCTTTTTAGATTAAGACCCTGCGTAAACCTTTTTTTATTGTCTCTTGTTGCCTCACACCCTCTTGGCACTTAAAATTACCAAGAGGGATACCGGTGTGATTGGCAAGCTTATGATTCGCCGATCGAAAATAGACATTACAAGGGCAGCAACCAATGTGTTTTTGGGATTCATGCCCTCACCACACCGGCTCTTCCGTCACGCCGGATTAATGCGCGTACCCGGAAATTCAAGGCTCATTATCAAGGGCGGTATGGAGCCCAGTATATGTTTTAAAGTCCGAATACCTTCAGGAGTGTTTGGTGTCGTGAGTTTGGCTTTATATGCATCAGCTCCGAATCATGTCTTTGGTCAATAGTTGGGTCTGCCCGGCTCCCGTGTTTGCTACCTTACATTCCTGTCTATCGGCTCAGGCACCGGGAGAACTACTGCGATTGTGCCCTGGTTCATCTGGATGAGCACCTCAGTAGAGAAAGCCGAAAACTGACTGTCATGATAAAGCAAGACACTGGTCAACCACTCGATAACCCAGAAGAGTCTTCGCGATTCCTCCACATTAACGAAGGACCGATTTCCCGGTCACGTATGTACACGCACCGTATTCGGATGAGTGCGAATATACCAGGGGCTATATAGTAGCCCCACCATCAAACTCCTATGGCTAAGTGAAAGTGTTAAAGCTATATAGTCCGATTGCCTTGTTTGCCACGCTACCACCTCCTTAACGGACCAAGACGTTGGATCAAGTGTGATTACGCGCTTTGCCAAACACCCCCGCATTATACGCCTGGGGGCTGAAGCCGACGACTGCAAACTTTCAGGTTATATACATATATACATAAGCGGCCGCACATGAGGCACTACAATACTTTACGGGCAAACGAATAAATATAGCCTTTATTACCAAAAGCATTGTTTTTACAATCAAGATACATGTCACTGGAACATGGTATTCTTTGAGCACTGAGCCTCTATTAAACGGGCACCTTCTAAGACTTCATCAAAATAGTGCTCGGGCAAGTCCTGGCCCCCGGGCGGACCCCTGGTTGCAATATCGGTGACCTCCATCTTTGCCCAATACGTCTTAACACGAGCAAGGGCCATACGCGCACCCTCTATGCACGTCGACCTCTTGACAACGTCGATATGCGGCACAACACAAATAAATCGTCGCACCAAACCAAAATAACTATCCGGACTTGGTTCCTTCGGCCACAGGTGGTCCACGACAGCCTTCATGGCAAGCCCGGATAACCTATGGAGCTCGGCCCACTCAGCCATTTGCTCATTCAATAGCAGCGGACGCCTTGGAGCACTGAACTGCGACCAGAACAATCTTTCCACCTCATGATCTTCTCGATCCTTGAAGTACTGCATTGCATCAGCAACACTCTTTGCCAAATCCAAGTACGTGTCTGAAGAACTCCACAATTGGTCAAGAGGGGCATATTTCGGATTGCCGAACTTCATTCGCAATAAAAAGGGCTTCCTAGCCGCGATATCACCGGCTTGCCGAAGATCCTCCCGCACCGCTCTGATTTCAGAGCGAGTCTCCTTTGCTGCTTGTAAGGCCTTCTCTAAGTCATCCGCTTTCTTTTGGTTTTCCCTTTTGAGAAGCTCATATCGGCTTGCGGCATTTTGTAGCTCTAGAGCCATGTTGGCTATTTTATCCTCACTTTGGCGATGACCAGCCTGTGCGGCTTTTAATTCTTCAGCTGCCTTCATGGCAGCAGCATTGCTTCTCCTGGCTCGCTCCTTGGCCCGGGCAAGCTCTGCCCGAAGGGTATCCATGGCGGCAGCTCCATCTGCAGTCAAAGAATATTATACATCCTATTATCATGCTCTTATTAATATTTGTTGACCACCCAAATATACATACCATGTGCTTCGTCAAGCCGCTTGTTCACAAGCGTGATGTCTGCATCTGCTACATCAAGTTGCCGCCTCAGTTCGGCAAATTCTGCAGTCCGGTCAGCCACCGGATCTGCAGCCGCCTGCGTACAAAATCAGCGCTATCATTACATAAGACTATGATTCTCTGCTCGCCTCGTCCGGACGGCAACCAGAGTCTCAGGGGCTACTATCTATACAAAGTACACCTCGCATGTATGGTACAATCAAAAATATACATATCACTTTGCGTACCTCAAAGCCTCTTAGCAGGCTCATAAAAGCTTCATTCAACCCACTTTTTGCGGATGATATCTTCTTAACCACCGTACCCATTAAGGTACAATGTGCCTCTGAGATAGCCGCCTGCTGCAGAAGACCCATCAATGTGTCCGGTTGTATATCGGACAGTTCGGGGCTTTTCCTGTTGGTGTCTCTAGGAGCCGAGAACCCCAGACTTCGGGCGGCCAAAGAGTTACCTTCTGGTCTTTGCAGATCGGGAGAGATCCTCTGGGACGACACCTCAGGATCATCCGCCTTCGGAGGCAGAGAGGTGTGAGGAGGCGTTTCGCTCTCCATCATCTCTGGAAGAAGATCCCCCGATGATGGATATTGTGGAGGGAGGCTATGAGCCAAACTGCAAAACATATGCCTTGATCGTTATTCTCAGGGAAAGAACAGGGTATGCTTACTAAGTACCTTTGTTCACTTACGGCCCGGTTAACGGCTGGACCCCCTGTGGGCATTGTGCAGCAATGTTGCCCTCCGGGGCAGGCCCCCCTGATGAAGGTTTCTTCCCTCGTTTGGAGACCTCTGCTTCCAAGTCTTCGGGGGCGGTCCTTTTCTTCCCGGGGGGAGGGGATGCTAGATTCTCCTCCCTGTTCATCCTCTGACACGGGGGTATTAATTTCCCCGGTTGGGATGCGTGACATACCTCCAGCATGAAGTCCTCCTTTAGCTTCCCGTTCCCTCTCCTTGTCCTCCCCTGATGGCGCTTGATAAGGTGTGCGAGCCAACATCCTGGCTAGTACAGGATCCGGCGAATCTTCGGGAAGAGGGGACGAACACCTGATCCTCTCCGCCTTTCTTATCTAGTCCTGGCCGAGGGTGGTTTTTTAGAGTAATGTTGAGACAAAGTATAATGACAACATGTTCGGTCGCAGAATTACTTACCTGGGTATCTGGACGGTTATAGTCGAGGCCCGCATCCTCTGTGGTGACCGGACACTTTATTCATGATCCTAAGAACAACTGATACATTCCTTCGGGCGTCCTGCCGAAGAAGTGCTGAATAGTACGCGGTACTTCCGGGTTGAACTCCCACATACGGAGAGATCAACGTTGACACGGCAAGACCCGACGAACTAGCATTACTTGAATTACTTTGACGAGACTGATATCCCTCTTGAGGAGATCCCGAATGCGGCTTTGCAATATCGGCACGTCATTAACCGATCGCCAGTCCAGCCCCTTGTTGACCCATGATGCAAGTTGTGGCGGAGGGGCAGAGCGGAAGGACGGGGCGGCCGCCCACTTCCTCCCTCGAGGTGCTGTGATGTAAAACCACTCCCGTTGCCATAGGTCGGAAACTTCCGAGAAATAACCCTTTGGACATAAAGCATCGGTGCCCTTGCTTATTATAACACCTCCGCACTCCGCGTGTCACCCATCGATCATCTTCGGCTTCACATTGAAGGTCTTGAGCCATAAGCCGAAGTGTGGGGTAATGCGGAGGAAGGCCTCACACACAACGATGAACGCTGAGATGTGAAGGAAGGAATCTGGAGCTAGATCGTGAAAATCTAGCCCCTACTAGAACATGAGCCATCTAATGAAGGGATTAAGACCAAAACCTAGCCCTTGGAGGAAGTGGGAGATCAATATGACGCTCTCGTTGGGTTTAGGAGTAGGGATAACCTGCCCTTGAGCAGGAAGCCTGTGAAGGATTTCGGCGGTCAGATACCTTGCCTCCCTAAGCTTCTTGATGTCCTCCTCTGTGACGGAAGAGGCCATCCACCGGCCTTGAAGGTTGGATCCGGACATGGTTGAAGGTCCGGAGCGCTTATACTTGGGTGTTGGAACTCGAGGTAGGGGAAGGGAAGGACCGAACGTGAAAAGAAAAGGAAAGTTCTTGACCTCTTTATATAGAGGAAGAATATCAAGCGTCCTCCGCGCGGCCGTTTGGAACTTGCCTAAACCAAGGAGTGGTACTAATGGCGCGGTTGGGTTACCCACGCCTGTATTGATGAGAATCCCGTTATAAGGGGGACACGATCTCTGCCTCGACAAGATGTGCCAATAAAACTGCCTCGCAAGACGTAGTGGCAGGTTGGGAAAAACGGTTTGAATAAATATCGGGCCACGGCGTGATGTCACGCTAAGCAAAAGTTGTCAGTAGATTAGACTCGTGGAATATTGTGCTCTCTTCGGTGGTACATGGAACTTGTTTTGCAGAGCCGGACACAATTCGTGTGTTCAAAATCTACTTTGGAGTATTCGGAGAAGGAACCCGCCTTGCAATGCCGAAGACAATCTGCGCACCGAACTCATCGTCATTGAAGCCTGGTTCAGGGGCTACTGAGGGAGTCCTGGATTAGGGGGTCCTCGGACAGCCGGACTATATGCTTATGCCAGACTGTTGGACTATGAAGATACAAGATTGAAGACTTTGTCCCGTGTCCGGGTGGGACTCTCCTTTGCATGGAAGGCAAGCTTGGCAATTCAGATATGTAGATTTCCTTCTCTGTAACCGACTCTGTGTAACCCTAGCCCCCCTCCGGCGTCTATATAAACCGGAGGGTTTAGTCCATAGGAGAAGAACAATCAGAATCATAGGTTAGCTTCTAGGGTTAGCCTCTATGATCTCGTGGTAGATCAACTCTTGTAATACTCATATCATCAAGATCAATCAAGCAGGAAGTAGGGTATTACCTCCATAGAGAGGGCCCAAACCTGGGTAAACATTGTGTCCCCCACCTCCTGTTACCTTTAGCCTTAGACGCACATTTCGGGACCCCCTACCCAAGATCCGCCTGTTTTGACACCGACACCACCCACCATCCACTTTATAGCCACTATCGACGACTTAACCGACATGCTTGACTACGACTCTGAAGACATCGACAGTATGGACGACGATGCCAGAGAGGAGCAGGAACCACTGCCTACAGGGTGTTGGACAGCCACCTCCTCGTACGACATATACATGGTGGATACACCCAAAGAAAACAATGGCGACAATGGAAATCTAGTTGAGGATAAACCTCCTGAGATAAGCCAAAGCGCCGGCGTCAGCGGAGCCGCTCTAAGCCACGCTGTAGTAAAAATAGCAATATCGTCACAGAAGAAGACAACACTCCGGACAGTGCCGAAAATAATGAAGACCCCGTTGAGCCAACCTCCGATCAGGAGGAACGGGAGGATGGGCGAGTCAACCCTGGCAAACAGGCCATGAATGAAGACTCGGAGGATAGCAACTACCTTTCGCTCTCCGAGGATGAGGTGAGCCTCGGCGACGAAGATTTCATCGTGCCTGAGGAGACCGCCGAATAGGAACGCTTTAAGCGCCGGCTAATTGCTACTGCAAGAATCCTAAAAAAGAAACAACAGCACTTCAAGCTGATCAAGACCTGCTCAATGAAAGATGGACTAATGTCCTAGCAGCCAAGGAATATGGCCTCGAGCGCCCAACCAAAAGCTACTCGAAGCGCAAACTATTACCATAGTTCGATGACGAGGTGCTGGAGCCCGTCCTACCAAGGTACAATGCGGCCGACCGACCACCACGTGGCCGGGATAAAGCGTCACCTCGAGCTGAACACCAGCCCGCACTGCCTCGCCGAACAAACAAAAATACAATAGCTCGGGGATATACACATGACATGCGGCATGATTTGGAAGACAGAGAAGGTCAGACAAGATCGTTCTATGGATCACGGGGGCGTGCACAGACACGCGACAATGGCCATCTAGCTGAACGTGATAAACATAATCACGCCCGGGCCAAAAACCGTAGACGAACTCCATCCAAGCTACGTCACGACTTGGCCCGATATAGAGGCGCCGCACACCCCCTTTGATTCACTGATGAAGTAATGGGACATGATTTCCCAGAAGGGTTTAAACCCGTTAACATTGAATCATGCGATGGCACAATAGACCTCGCGGTATGGATTGAGGACTTTCTTCTCCATATTCATATGGCCCTCGGCGATGATTTTCATGCCATCTAGTACCTCCCGCTCAAACTCAAAGGACCAGCTAGGTACTGGTTGAACAGTCTACCCGAAAACTCCATTGGCAGTTGGGAGAACTTGGAGACTCCTTCCTCGACAACTTCCAAGGCACATATGTCCGACCTCCGGATGCCGATGACTTAAGTCACATAATCCAACAGCCCGGAGAGTGAGCCAGGAAATTCTGGACTCGGTTCTTAACTAAAAAGAACCAGATCGTCGACTGTCCGGATGCCGAAGCCCTAGCATCCTTTAAACACAGCATCCGCGATGAATGGCTGGCCAGACACCTTGGCCAGGAAAAACGGAAGTCCATGTCAGCCCTTACGGCACTCATGACCCCTTATGTGCGGGCGAAGACAGCTGGCTAGCCCCTAGCAACAACAATACAAGCGACCCTGGCACTTCTGAAGCCAGAAACAGCAACGGCAAGCCCCGACGCTATAGACATAAGCATCGAAACAATGGTGATAATACCGAAGACACGACGGTCAACACCGGATTCAGTGGCTCTAAGTCCGGTTAGCGAAAGAAGCAATTTAAGAGAAACAATCTGGGCCCGTCCAGTCTGGACCGCATACTAGACCGACCATGCCAAATCCATGGCACTCCTGATAAACCAGCCAACCATACCAACAGGGAACGTTGGGTCTTCAAACAGGCCGGCAAGTTAAATGCCGAGAATAAGGAGAAAGGATCGCAAAGTGATGACAATGACGAGGAACCCCGACCACCGAACACAGGGGGATAGAAGAAATCCCCCCCAAGTCAAAACGGTGAACATGATATACGCCACCCATATGCCCAAGAGGGAGCGCAAGCATGCACTCAGGGACGTCTACGCGATGGAGCCAGTCGCCCCAAAGTTCAACCCATGGTTCTCATGTCCAATCACCTTCGATCGCAGGGACCATCCGACAAGTATCTGTCATGGTGATTCAGCTGCACTGGTCCTTGACCCAATTATTGATGGATTCCAGCTTACGTGAGTCCTCATGGATGGTGGCAACAGCTTGAACCTGCTCTATCAGGATACGGTGCACAGAATGGGTATCGATCCCTCAAGGATGAAGCCTATAAAAACCACCTTTAAAGGTGTCATACCAGGTGTAGAGGCCTACCATATGGTCTCAATCACACTGGAAGTGGTCTTCAGATCCCCGGATAAATTCCAAAGCAAAGAGTTAATCTTTGATATCATCCCCTTCCGTAGTGGCTATCATGCACTGCTCGGACGAACCACATTCGCTAGATTCAATGCGGTGCCGCACTATGCTTACCTCAAGCTCAAGATGCCCGGACCATGCAGTATCATAACGGTTAATGGAAATACGGAACACTCCCTCTGTACTGAGGAGCACACCGCGGCCCTTGCAGCAGAAGTACAAAGTAGCCTTTTTAGGCAGAACCTCAATTAGGCAGTAAAGCTCCTGGACATCGTCAAGCGAGTGCGAACTACTCTGCAGCAGGACTGTCCAGCTCATCCAGAGCTTGACTAGCAATTTGGCCTCCGTCCCAGTCCCAATCAAGCGACGACATTTGTGCCGTGCGTACATAACCACACATTTAAAATACCATGGGCAGGGACAGAGGCACAGCTAGATGGTGGTCCATAATGCGGCTCAACCACCCCTGGATCTGCATACCCTCACCTTTTCTTTTTATTTTAGGTTTTTCTCTTCTCGAGGCTTTTCTGATAACCTTATCATCGGACCTACAACGGAACGGATACACCAAGGAGGCGAGGATCTTTGACGTACAAGGGAATCCCAGGTGGTCTCTGCTAACGATCGTTATACCTGTTTTACATGCCCGCACGCAACTCACTCTTGGTCATGGCATGTCAAATAGCCTTATTTGCTTATCGCATTACTTGTACAAATACGCCTTGACGTATCAATCAAATTACAATGGAAAATAGTTTGCGGCTCAATATTTGTTGTGTCAGCTTCTTACTCGATTCTTTCCTTGTCTTTGTATTTATTACTTATTTGCGCCCGTACACTCTGGTACGTATTACTTCGCCGGGGTCTCATCACACCCCGCAATACGGCAATAAAGTTCGAACACTTTTACAGTACAGTTCAGCACCCTGAACTTATAGCATTATATGCATCGGCTCTGAATCATGTCTTTGGTCAATAGTTGGGTTGCCCGGCTCCTGTGCTTACTACCTTACATTCCGCTATATCGTCTAGGGTAGTAAACGAAGAACTACTGCGATTGTGTCCCGGTTCTTCCGGACGAATACCTCAGTAGAGAAAGCCGAAAACTGACTGACATGATGCGGCGAGAGCTGGTCAGCTGTTCGAGAGGTTTCAAACCCTTAGAGATTTTTTCCGCTTTATGCGAGGAATCAGTTTTTATCCGATTAGGCATGTATAGCGCCCCAAGTTCGGCCTTCCGAGCACCAGGGGTTGCGCCGAAATTTTCATTGTCAAACTCCTATGGCTAAGTGAGGGTGATAAAGTTGTATAGTCCGATTGCCTTGTTCGTTGTGCTAAACACCTCTTTTAAGGACCAAAATGTGGAGTAAAGAGTGTTTAGATTTATCCCGAACACCCCCATACTATCTATGTGGCGGCAGAAGCCGACGACCGGCCAACTCTTAGATTTTCATAAACGGCCGCACAGGAGGTAAAATTTTAAACTAATAGATATTATATTACATAACGAATCTGTTTAATATTACAGGACAGGATAACATGAATGTTTTCATGGGAATACGATATCCTTGGCATATTGCTCCGCCACAAGACAGGATCCCTCCAGGACACTATCAAAATATAGTTTGGGTCGGCACTGCTCTTTGCCCTCAGGCGTTCCCTCAGTCATCAACTTCGTGGCGTCCATCTTTGCCCAGTGCATCTTGGCACGGGCAAAGGCCATTCGTGCACCTTCAATGCAGACCGACCGCTTGATGGCTTCAAGCCGAGGGCATGCGCTGATAAGCCGCTTCATGAGTCTGAAGTAGCTGCTGGGCATGGGCTCGGCAGGCCATAGCCGGATTATTAAGTCCTTCATGGCTAGTTCGTCCGCCTTATGCAGCTCGACCAACTGTTTTAGCTGGTCGCTAAAGGGCATTGGATGTTATGGTCCAAGGTATTGAGACCAGAACAGCTTCTTCGTAGATCTCCCTTCTTAGGCTCAATACAATTCTGCAGTGTCTGATATGTTGCGCGGCAGATCCGAAAACGCCCCTGGAGAACTCCAAATTTGGGTCAGTAAGAGGAACCTTTCCTTCACATTTTTTCTCTGCATTATAAAAGCCTTACCCTCCGCGATCTTCTTGGCCGCCTGGATTTCCTGGAGGGTGCTCTGGGCTTTGGCTCGGGCATCTTGTGCACTCTGGCGGGCCTTGGCAAGTTCGGACTCTCGATCCTTAAAATCATGCTCCAAGGACCCGTACTTCTTGGCGGCGTCCTAGAGCTCTTGCTGGACCTAGCTGATCCGGGCCTCCTGCTTCTCGCGCGCAGCGTGTTCCTTGGCCGCTTTGTCCTCGGCCTCGGCTAACGCCTTCTTGAGGGCCGTGATAACCCACAAGTGTAGGGGATCGCAACAGTTTTCAATAAGTAAGAGTGTTGAACCCAACGAGGAGCTAAAGGTAGAATAAATATTCCCTCAAGTTCTATCGACCACCGATACAACTATACGCACGCTTGACGTTCGCTTTACCTAGAACAAGTATGAAAATAGAAGTACTTTGTAGGTGTGAAAGGATAGGTTTGCACGATAATAAAGAACGCGTAAATAAAAACTAGGGGCTGTTTAGATAAAGATGCAATAAAATAAATAAAGCGAGTGTGGAAAAGTGGTGGTAGGAGTTGTGAAATTGTCCCTAAGCAATTGACTATGTTACTAGACCGGTAATCACTGTTGCAATTCTATTTGAGGGAGAGGCATAAGCTAACATACTTTCTCTACTTGGATCATATGCACTTATGATTGGAACTCTAGCAAGCATCCGCAACTACTAAAGATTCATTAAGGTAAAACCCAACCATAGAATTAAAGTATCAAGTCCCCTTTATCCCATACGCAAACAACCTACTTACTCAGTTCTGTGCTTCTGTCACTCACGCCACCCACCATAAGCAAATCATAAACATATTGCAAACCCTACAACGGGAATCCCTCATGCTTGCGCGACACGGAGGGCACAATAGGATAGCACCAATAATAAAACATGCAACTCAAACCAATCATACCAATTCATCAATCACCGATAGGACAACGAAAATCTACTCAGACATCATAGGATAGCAACACATCATTGGAAAATAATATGAAGCATAAAGCACCATGTTCAAGTAGAGGGTACAGCGGGTTGCGGGAGAGTGGACCGCTGGATATAGATGGGGGAAGGTGATGGAGGTGTTGGTGAAGATGACGGCGGTGTTGGTGAAGATCGCGGTGATGATGATGGCCCCAGGTGGCATTCCAGCGCCACCGGAAGCAAGGGGGATAGAGCCCTCCTTCTTCTTCTTCTTCCTTGACCTCCTCCCTAGATGGGAGAAGGGTTTCCCTTCTGGTCCTTGGCTCCCATGGTTTGGGAGGGGCGAGAGCCCCTCCGAGATTGGATCTATCTCTCTGTTTCTTTGTCGGAGTAATGGGCCATGGGTAGGCTCACCCGAGTCCCTGGATTCATCAAGACTTTGGGCCAGCTTCGCCTTGTTGTGCCCCAAGCTAAAGCTCCGCCCTCTGGGGGCCGGCTAGCTCGACGGCCGGCCACTAGAGGGCGGCCAATCACCAGCAGATGACATCACGAGTGGCCGGCTCCAGCCAGCCGACCTCTAGGGAAGATGGCATCGAGCAGGCAGCCACCGCGCACCCTCGGAGTCTGTGCCCCCATCGAGAGGACGAGACGGGGCGTGGCTACAGTGAAGCCTTCACCCCCAAATCTTGGGATTGGCGTGGCCACAGTATCCCGTACGGGCGGAGATCTCCGCATGGCGTGGCACTGTTGCCACTATCCCTTGACATCACTCTGGGTAGGACGAGCCCTGCTCCCCACGACAGCATGTCGGTATGGCCCGCAGGCTGCGGGCCCTACCGGGCAGTGACATCCCAGAAGACGGCACACGCCGAACCAGTCGGACCAGGAGAGGGCCGGCCTCTAGCAGGCGGCCGTCCCCTCCCTCGAAGCCCGTGCACCATTAACATGATGAGACCAGGTGTGGCTACAGTGATCTCCCACCAGGCGGCGGGACTGTAGCCACACTGAGCTGACCAAGCCAGCATCATTAGCAGCACTGCTACAGTGAGCAGCCACAAACCAGACCCGCCAGTCGCGGGAGCGGCCTGTCGGCTCCGTACCAGACCAGTCAGCAGGGCCCAGTAGTCAGTGGAGAAGCCGGAGGCCAGAGACGCTGACAGCCGGGCCCAGCAGCCGACAGATTAGCATTGTTCCACCGGGGGTAGGCCTATATAAACCCCCCAGGGCACCCATGCAATGGGTTCCCACCCCATTAGACCTAGCCACATTCCTAGAGCAGGGGAGAGCTAGCCTTGCCTTCTCCTATCTCTAGCATACATCTCAAGGAGCAGCTCTGTATCACTTGTGCCTTTAGTGATCATGCAGAGACCCCGCAGAGCAGGACTAGGGTGTTATCTCCTAGGAGAGCCCCGAACCTGGGTAAAGTACGCCGGCGTTCGTGTCTACGCCTCATCCCGCTTCCGGGCACCGGGGACGTTCTACTTGCTCCCACCATGATAAGCCATCCTTTGGCATATGTCGCACCCATCCCCCGACATTTGGCGCCCACCGTGGGGCGAGGTGCACCGTCTCCCGGAGACCTGCTCTGGACGGGAACCTTGTTCCTTCCTGGCGAGCGAATCCATCCCAGCACACCCGACGACGTCAGCCTCGATGCCCTGCATGGCACAGAGATCGCCTGCACGGCGAGCTGCCTCGCCGACCTCTTTGGCAAGATTCACCTCTCGGACGAGTCGGCCTCCGATGCGGGCACTGGCTGCCCCAAGAGCTGCCTCGTCAGCCTCCTCGACCAGCTCCACGTCACCAGCGAGCCTGTTGTGGACCTGGAGTCTGTTGGCTCCACCGACCCGATGATCGTCGACTCCGACAAGGTGTCGCTTAACACGTTCCCCACCAATGTGGTGATCTACGACTAGCCGCCTCCTCGCGAGCACAGTGGCGGGAGCACCATCACGGAGGTGCTCGTCATTAACAGTGGCGAGCGCTCGAATGGAGATGCTCAAGACCCACTCGATGCGGCGCTGCGAGACTTGACGACGCCCATCCCAGAAGACACATACACTGAGATGCTGGAGACGCGCCGCGTCCTGCTTCTCGAGGGCGCTAGTCGACTTGCCAGCATGCGACGCCTCTCGGACGCCTATCGGCGTGAGATGGACAGAGCGGTCGGCGGTACGCTGGCTCCTTGGGGGCTTAGCCACATTGTTCCTATCCGGCACTGAGGCGGGACCATCGCCAGCATGTTCGATGCAGAACGCCCCGTCTACGCCACGCCTGCAGAGAACATCCGGGCCGCCTAGGCGGTGACGGATGAACTCGACAAGTACAAGGGCGACGAGCGTCGCCACATGACAGAGCGAGTCCAGCAGCTCCTAGACACAGCTGCCGCGTTGCACGAAGCTGGCTGCCGCGCTGAAGAGCTTGCCCCGTGGGATGAAGAGCCACCCCATCGCGAAGATCACAGCGCGACATCCCGGACGCCGACTGGCGGCACCCGCGGAAGACAAGGCAATGAGCCGGCGGCTAGCCGAAGCCAGACTCGCCTTTCCATTGAGCGTGACGAAGACGGCCGCCCTCGAGCGGTGGAGCGCCGAGGCGATCCTCCGCCTCCTCCACCTCGTGGAGCAAGACATCCCACTCCGCCGCCTGTCACGCACCCGACACTCGGCGACCGCCTTGGCCACCGAGAGGGAGTCGGAGAGAACGACGCCCGCCATCGGATCGACCACCTCAACCAATCCCTGGCGCTAGAAGAAGAAGACACAATGGGCCCGCCCTGTTTTGGCCCACGAATCCGGGATGAGCCCTTTCCCAAAGGGTTCACCCTCACACGAGATACGCCCAAATACACCGGCTCCGTGAAGCCGGAGGATTGGCTGGTCGACTACTCGACAACCGTCAGCATAGCAAACGGCAACAAGCGTGTTGCCATAAAGTACGTCCCACTCATGCTTCCGGGCACAACACGAACATGGCTCAACAGCCTGAAGCCCCGCAGCATCAACAACTGGGTTGATTTCACTGAGGCCTTCATCCGCAACTTCACCAGCACGTACAAGCGGCCTCCCAAGCCCCGACATCTCTCATTGTGTGTCCAAGGGCCCATAGAATTAACTCGCGACAACCTCACGTGCTGGGCCGAGCTGCGCAACTCCTGCAAACGCGTGCACGAGGTGCAGGTAATTGAGTACTTCACCGCCGGGTGCCGAGAGGGCACCCTCCTCAAGCATCGACTCCTCTGTGATGAGCCTGAGACGCTCGACGAGCTGCTGATCATCGCCGACAAGCACGCCACAACCGACTCCTCCATGAAGGCAGAAATCCTAGTTGATGCATCCGACAAGGTGGCACCTCAGGCCTCTCGGACTCCGGCTGCTAAGACCAGTCGGCGACAACAACCAAGTGATAACAAGCGGAAGGCCACTCAGCCGGCTTCCACCAGCCGACAAGTGGCGACAATCGAGGATCAGCAGCCGGAAGGGCAGCTGGCACCAAAGCGGTAGAAGGGCGGCAAGTCCAATTGGTTGCCTGCCTTCTCTTATGAGAAAACCTTAGATGCACCCTACAAGTTCCATAGCGGCGCAAAGCCGTCCAACCACACCACTCGAAAGTGTCACTGGCTCGCCAAAATTGCCAAGGGAGATGAACTCCTGCCTCCTCCGCCTGCCAGACCGCCGCCTCCCCAGCCCCAGCAGCCGGCGGCCCGACCAGTCGGTGCCATACAAGACGAGTACCTAGAGGAACACGGAGCTTATGTTGTGTTCACCAGCATGGCCGATGACAGACGCAGCAGATGGCAGCAACAACAAGAAGTGCAAGCAGTGGCCTCCAACACTCCCGAATTCATGCATTTGTCTGAGAAGCCTATCAGTTGGAGCAGGGCCGACCACCCGGAAGTGATTCCTTCCCCAGGTTCATATGCCCTGTTCCTAGATGCTACCCTTGCAACAGAGAGGCGGGCATCATGTTTCTCCAGAGTCTTGATAGATGGCGGCAGCAGCATCAATATCCTGTACCGTGACATAATGGAAAAGTTGGGAATCAAGTAGAAGCAGCTCATCCCCAGTCAGACTGTATTGCATGGCATAGTCCCTGACCTTTCCTGCTCACCAATCAGCAAGACCCAAATTGATGTCCTCTTCAGAGAAAAGAATAATTTCCGCCGTGAGCCAGTTTGGTTTGAAGTGGTGGACCTCGAAAGCCCCTACCATGCACTGCTTGGCCGACCAGCTCTGGCCAAGTTCATGGCCGTCCCCCACTATGCTTACCTTAAGATGAAGATGCCGAGTACCAAGGGGATCCTGACTATAGTTGGGGACTACAAGAAGTCGGTCGCCTGCGCCGCTGATAGCAGCCGGCTGGCCGAGTCCCTCGTGATTGTAGCTAAGAAGCGACTCCTTGACCGGGTGGTGGCGTTGCAAGGCAAGAAGCCGGAAATGTCACCCATCCCCAAGGAGTCAGAGGTTGAGGGCTCATTCAAGCCGGCCAAGGAAACGAAGAAGATACCCTTGGACCCGGAGCACCCGGAGAGGCATGTTGTCATAGGTGCAAACCTCGACAGCAAATAGGAAAGCGAGCTTGTCGATTTCCTCCGTGAGAGTCGGGACATCTTCACATGGTCTCCCAAAGACATGCTGGGTGTTCCGACGGATTTCGCCGAGCACAAGTTACATGTCCGACCTGACGCCAAGCCGGACAGGCAGCCCTTGCGGCACCTGTCATAAGAGAAGAGAAGAGTTGTTGGAGAAGAGATAGCCCGGCTTCTAGCAGCCGGATTCATCATGGAAGTGTTCTTTCTAGAGTGGCTGGCAAACCCAGTCCTAGTATTGAAAAAGAACAAGCAGTGGCGCATGTGCATTGACTATACTAGCCTCAACAAAGCATGCCCCAAAGATCCTTTTGCTCTGCCAAGAATTGATCAAGTGATAGACTCCACAGCCGGATGCGAGCTGTTGAGTTTCTTGGATGCATACTGAGGGTACCATCAGATAAAGCTAAACCCGTCCGACAGGCTGAAGACCGCCTTCGTCACGCCATTCGGAGCCTTCTGCTACCTAACCATGACGTTAGGCTTGAGAAACGCCGGTGTCATGTTTCAGCGTTGCATGCAGAAGTGTCTCCTCAAGCAACTCGGCAGAAATGCCCATGTCTATGTGGATGATGTGGTGGTGAAGACGGAGAAGCGTAGCACGCTGCTAGAAGACCTCAAGGAAACCTTTGAGAAGCTGCGCCGATTCCAGATCAAGCTCAACCCGGAGAAATGTGTCTTTGGAGTACCAGCCAGCCAGCTTCTCGGTTTTCTAGTCTCAGAGCGCGGCGTAGAGTGCAACCCGGTGAAGATCAAGGCCATTGAGAAGATGGAGGTGCCCACCCGACTGCTGGACGTGCAGAAATTTACCGGCTGCGTGGCATCAGTTAGCCGTTTCATCAATCGGTTGGGCGAGAAGGCTCTTCCTCTGTACCAACTTATGAAGAAGACCACTTTTTCGAGTGGAACGACAAGGCGGACGAAGCCTTTTCCCAGCTCAAGAAGATGTTGGCAACCCCGCCTATCCTGGTTGCTTCGACTGAGAAGGAGACCATGCTCCTCTACATAGCTGCCACCAGTCGGGTTGTCAGCATAGTCATTGTGGTAGAGCGCAAAGAGGAGGGCAGAGCATTGCCGGTCCAGAGACCGGTATATTACTTGAGTGAAGTATTGTCCGCCTCCAAGCAAAACTACCCACATTATCAGAAGATGTGCTATGGTGTGCACTTTGCCGCCAAGAAGCTGAAGCCTTACTTTCAAGAGCACCCAATAACCGTCGTCTCCACGGCTCCGCTTGCTGAGATCATTGGAAGCCGGGATGCTTCTGGCCGAGTGGCCAAGTGGGCTATTGATCTGGCCCCTTACACCATCTACTACCAGCCTCGCAATGCCATCAAGTCATAAGTGTTGGCCGACTTCCTCGTCGACTGGGCCGAGACCCAGTACCTACCGCCAGCACCATACTCCACCCATTGGCGGATGCATTTTGATGGTTCGAAGATGTGCACCGGTCTGGGAGCCGGCATCGTCCTCACCTCTCCCAAAGGCGACAAGATCAAATATGTGTTGCAAGTCCATTTTGCTGCCTCCAACAACGTAGCAGAATATGAGGCACTCATACACGGACTCCGGCTTGCCAAGGAACTCGGCATTCGCCGGATCCTATGCTATGGTGACTCCGACTGGGTGGTCCAGCAATCGTCAGGCGACTGGGACACCAAGGACGCGAATATGGCAAGCTATCACTTCCTCGTGCAGCAACTCAGTGGATACTTTGACGGGTGCGAGTTCCTTCACATGCCAAGAAATGATAATGAGCAAGCAGATGCCTTGGCATGGATCGGCTCCACCCGACAGGAGATACCAGCCGGGATCGCCTTGCAGCGCCTCCTCAAGCCGTTTGTCAAGCCATCTCCAGAGTACGACTCCATCTTTATGCCGGTCCCTCCTGAAGCAGTCGGGCCCAACTTGAGGATACCAGAAGCCGTCACGGGGACTTCGGCAGGCGGCCCGGGGACTGCAGCCGTCGTACCCAGCCCGGGGACTGCAGCAGTCGGCCCGAGGACTTCTTCAAGACAGCAGGCGGCAGCCAACTCCAACCCGCCACCTCCCAGCCCAACCGCCCTCGTACAAGTTGCTGTCATAGCAGTCGGAAAGATAGCAGCACCATCATGGGCTCAACCCATCCTCAAATTCCTGGTAAACAAAGAGTTTCCAGCTGACGAGACTGTGGCCCGACAAGTGCAACGGTGGGCGGCGGCATACACCATAGTCAACAAAGAGCTGGTTTGGCGCAGTGTCACTGGTATGTACCAAAGCTGTGTGGAGCCGGACCAGGGCCAAGCAATCCTCGGAGATATTCACCAGGGTGAATGTAGCCACCACGCGGCCTCAAGAGCACTTGGTGCCAAATTATTTCGCCATGGTTTCTTCTGGCCGACTGCTCTTGAAGAGGCCAAAGAGTTGGTCCAGAAGTGCCAAGGGTGCCAAAGATTCCGTTCCAAGCCTCATTTGCCAGCTTCTGCACTCAAGACTATTCCCATTGCTTGGCCCTTTGCTGTTTGGGGTTTAGATATGGTGGGGCCATTCAAGACAATCCGTGGTGGCATGACTCATCTGCTTGTCGCTGTGGACAAGTTCACCAAGTGGATAGAGACCAAGCCAATCAAGAAACTGAATGGGCCGACTGTCGTGACCTTCATCGCCGACTTCACCACTCGATACGGCATACCGCATAGCATCATCACCGACAATGGCACAAACTTTGCCAAAGGAGCCTTGGCTCATTTCTGCGCGACGCAGGGCATCCGACTGGACTTAGCGTCCGTTGCCCACCCGCAGTCAAACAGCCAGGTTGAGCGAGCAAACGGCCTCATCTTGTCCGACATCAAGTTCCGACTGGTCGAGCCTCTTGAGAGTTCGGCTGGCTGCTGGCTCGATGAGCTGTCGGCCATCCTCTAGAGCTTGTGCACAACTCCGAACAAGTCGATCGGCTTCACGCCCTTCTTCCTCGTCTAAGGTGCTGAAGCCGTCACCCCGACGGACATAGAGTTCGACTCCCCGCAAGTCACCATGTACACCGAGGCGGACGCCAAGGAAGCGCGAGAAGATGGCATCGACCTGCTGGAAGAGGGCCGGCTGTTGGCACTCAGCCGGTCCACCATCTACCAGCAGAGTCTGCGCCAATACTACAACCGCAAGGTGAAGCCAAGATCCTTCCAAGAGGGAGACCTTGTGCTCCAGCTGATCCAGCGAACAGCCGGCCAGCACAAGCTCTCGGCGCCTTGGGAAGGCCCCTTCATCATCAAGAAGGTGCTGGGCAATGACTCCTACTATCTGATCGACGCTCAGAAGCCCAGAGCACGCAAAAGAGATGATTCAGGCAAGGAGACGGAGAGGCCATGGAATGCAAACCTCCTCCAAAGATTTTACAGTTGAAAGCAGTATGTATCACGCTACCTTTTGTATTATGTACAAAGAATCCGCCCCCCCCCCCCGAGACGAACTCGGGGACTGCCCTTTCCTTTATCTATATGATAAGCGTTATGCCCATGTGTGTGCCCTATTGTTATTTCCGCCTGGCACCGGGTCGACCAATCGGCCTAGAGGTTTGCCGCCGTCTACTATATGTCGTCTCCTGCACCCGGACAAGTAATGTGTTGGCACCTAAAACTTCTTCTGTCAGAAGCCACAGTTCGCAGAGCGACTGCATGGAGGGTAGAGGCGGCAAGACAGTGCCCACATGAAAAATTGTTAAGGAAAAAGCACATATAGACGAGGTCGGCACTATACCTGTCTGGCCAGCTGCCGAGCAGCTGGCTGGCCGGCTTCTACCTCCCTTGCCAAAACATCCAAACGGCTAAGTACTTGCCCTCCCGCAAAAAGCTAAGTACTCAAACCAGCCGCAGTCTGTAGAGTGGCTGCTTGGCTGTCAAGAGGATAACTAAGGGAGGGCGGCAAAGGAAAAAAGCAAGGTGTATAGGCAAGAAAAGTTAGAAGTCGGCAAAACAAAGCATAAAGTTGCGATAGAATATTTACATAGATAGAGGCCCATCGACCGGCATTCAGCAAAGTTTAATATACACCCCGCGGGTGGAATTGTACGAATTTAACAAAGATGTCCAGACCAAGCAAGCAGGAAAAGGAAAATATAAACACCCTAGGGAGCAGCGGAGGATTCCGGCTGGGTGCCAGTTGGTGCAGCAGGCGGCTCCGGCTAGATGACGGAGTCAACTGCGCCGCTTGGCACAGCAGGCGACTTCGGCTGGACGCTGGGGTCAATAGTGCCAGTTGGTGCAGCAGGCGGCTCCGGCTGGATGATGGAGTCAGTTGCGCCGGTTGGCGCGGCAGACGGTTCCGGCTGGGCGCTGGAGCTAGCGGCGCCAGTCGGTACGACGGAGGGCTGGATGATGGAGTCGGTTGCGTCTGTCGGAGGAACGGGCAGCTGATCGGTCACCACCTGGCCGCTCCCAGCAGCAGTCGGCGCTTTGGAGCGCGGGTCGTTGCTTCTGGCTTGGTTGGGGTGGGGCTGATCATCCGCACCAGCCTCCGACATGTCGACGTCGCTGTCCTCCTCCTCCTCCTCCTCCTCCTCTTCCCCCCCCCTCCTCCCCTTCATCGCTGGAGTCGATGACTTGGGCCAAGTCCTCCCTATCCTCCAGGTTCAGCCCGAGCCACTCCTACGGTGCTTTGGCACCTTCCTCGACCACCTCCGGAACGAAGATGGTGGTGTCGGTGAAGTCAGCGATCGCCACCGCCCTACTAACAAGCTCGGCCTCCACCGCTGCCAGCTCCTCCTGCGCCTCCAGCCGGAACATGGCCAACTGGGCTAAGTCTAGCCCAGGATACCACGCCTTGACAAACTCAAGGGCGCGGCGCGCTCCTGCCCGGGACGCAGAGCCCTTCCAGGCCTCCAAGCGGCCGGCCGCCACCTCCAGCCAGTTGGCGGTCCGGCTTGGAGTGCGCGAAGCCGGCAAGCCCGCCAGAGGGCGGAAATCCCTTGGGCCCCGATGCGCTGAAGACGGCGCAACACTTGATGGGCGGGCTGAAGACGGGCTTGGATGCTGAGGATCTCCTCATTAAGGGTCCGGGGGGCGTCAGCAGCAATCTGCGCGCCTTCCGCCCTCCGCTCCTCGCGTTGGGCCTCGATGACTTGGCTCGCGGTGACGGAGTGACCCGGGAAGAAATCTGCTTGGGCAGAAGGCAATGAAAAACAAAGTCAGAAACAAGCGGTTGGCTTAAGAAGAGACCGAAAACTCAAGATAATGAACAAGAAGAATAAAACTCACCATCGACCAAGTCATCGATGCTGCTGAAGCAGGCCATCGTGTGCGCCTCCTTGTCGGCCCAGGCGGCGCGCTCGGTTTCAAACTCGGCGAGGAGATCGACCTCCTTCGCCTTCGCCTCCTGCTGGGCTGCCTTCAGAGCCTTCGTCTGCTCGGCGAGCTTGGCGACCAGCCGGTCCCGCTCCTCAGTCAGCTTGCTGTACTCCTCCTCCTTGCCGCGCAAGGCGGTGTTGGCTTCACCCAGCTGCTGCTGCAAGGCGACATTGGCCTCTGAAAAAAGGGAAATAAGAAAGAGCATCATTCAAGAAGACAAAGAGGGATGCAGTTTCCGGGGAGATCCAGCTCGACTGCTCAGTAGTCGGCCCGAATCTCGGGGACTATAGCCCGTGGGTGCGCCATCGCGCCCCCGCAGAGAAGAAGTAATTAACAAAGATAGAAACACTAAGGAGATTCGGCTCGACTGCTCAGCAGTCCGCCTGAACCTCGGGGATTATAGCCCGCGGGTGCGCCAACGCGCCCCCGCAAAGAAAGGGAGTCAGAGCTTACTCCAGCTCTCCGACAAATGGGCGGTCTACGTCTCCAGCTCCCGAACCCTGGAGTTGAAGGAGACAGCGCGAAGATTGTGGTAGTCCTGCAGAAGGATATCAGACAAGTCAACATTTGATGCATACAAGTTAAAGTTCCAGACCGCCTGCTTAGCAGCCGGCCCGAAACTTGGGGACTACACCCAGTGGGTGCACTAGCGCGCCCCCACGAAGAAAATAAGAAGATCAAGGAAAGCGAAGGAAACTTACGCGGATGGCTGCCCGCGACTCCAGGAAGGCTTCGTTGCAGCACTTGAGGGCTTCGGCTTCAGCCCGGAGCTTGGCCTGGACATCAAGGGATGCCTGGTTCAGGGCGCCTGTCCCGCCCCCGTGTATCCAGCCAGCAGGCGCGGCGCTGGTCGCCTCGGTGTCGGGGACCGATGAGCTCATAGCACCGACCTCCTGGGGCCGTGGTGCGGAGGCCGCCTTCTCAAGGCGGCGGCGCGCGGGTGTGGGGACCTCAGGAATCAGGTCCGTGACCACCGCGTCCCCGACTGGTGGCACCAATGGCGCAGCCGGCTGTTTGTCCTGCATCCCGCTAGCCGGCGGCGGTGGCACAATGACGTCTGGCATGGCCATGTTGCCGCCCTCCCGCTCCCGGATCGGATGCTCGTCGCCGTCTCCCCCGATTGTCGCCTCATACTCAGGCGGAGGTGGCGCGGTGTTCAGGGGCGTCACGAGCAGCGGCTCTTGGTGGCGTGCGGCTTCCGTGAGCCGCTCCTTCTCTGCGGCCTCGGCCTCTGCCTGCACCAGCTTCCTCTCCACGGCTGCAGCGCCCCTGTCCGCCTCCGTCTTCGCCAGACGGTCGGCTTCTTCCTCACGTGCCTCCCGCGCGTTCCGCTCTGTCGCCTCCCGGAGGTCGACGACCGGGTCAATTCGCCGGCTGGTGGAGGAGGTCACCGCCGACCTGATGACCAAGGCGGCGCTCAACTTCTCGAGGGTCAGTGGGGCCCTGAAACAAGAAAACAAGTCAAAAAAGCTTTTAGGCCGGATTGGCGAGAAGATGGAAAACATGAAAAGAATACTTACGCCGACACCATGACTGGCACCTTCGTCTGCCTCTGTTACTTGGCCACCTTGGCCGCGACTTCTTTCCGCCTGGTCGCCACGGCCGGGTTCTTGGGCTTCTTCGGGGCGCTGCCAAACAGGGCATCGCCTCCGCTTGCGTTTACCGCCTCAGGCGGGCGTCCCATTAGAGGTGCCTGCGCTGGTGTTGGCAGTGCTTCGAGAGGGGCGCGACTCGTCTTCATCATCGCCATCATCGGGCCAAGTCTCCACGCCACCGCCCTCCTCGGAGCCGCCTGCTCTGCTGCTGCCACCTGTTGCGTCGTCCGCCAGGGCGGCCGCCCCCAAGTCAAGGTCGTCCAAGTCGCTCACCGCCCTGTCCGGCAGGTAGTCACCACCCGGCTCCACGATGGCGGCCGTCGCCTCGGACATATAAATCTGCACTAAAAAGGGAGTCACATCACGACAAGAATAAGACTGAAGAACAGATCAGAAGGAAGAAATGAAGAAACTTACGGCAGGTGGCGGATCGTCGCGCGAGTACGACCGCTTCCGGTACCGCCACTCTACCTCCGACACCTTGAGGTCGGAGATCTCATTCACCATCCGAGCGACCTCAGCAGTCGGCATCTGCTTCTTGCACAGCCGGATGGGGTCGCGGTGCCCGCTCATCCGAAAGATTGGATGAGGGCGGCCCTGGAGCGGGAGAACCCGGCGCTCGACGAAGGCAACCAGGAGGTCAGAGGCCACGAGGCCCTCCGACTCCTGGAGCACCCGGAGTCGGCCGATGGCGGCCGCTGCATCCGGCGACACTGGCTTCGGTTTGTAGCCCCAGTTGGGCCGAGCCCCAGTGGGAGGGCCGGCCTCATAGGCCGGCAGGTTGATGAAGTCGAGTGCCGGGTCGATGTTCTCGACATAAAAGTAGGACTACTACCACATCTTCATAGACTGTGCCAGCTTGATGACGGGGAAGGCGTTCCGCTTCGCCGGCTGGCGCATGGCGACGAACCCGCCGCACTTGGTTTCCGTATCCTTGGCGGAGGTGCCGAGCTTCCCATAGAAGAACGCTCCCCACAGCACAAGTGTGGGGAGGATGCCGATGTTGCCCTCGCACGCCGTGACGAAGGCGGAGAGCAGGGTCATGGCGTTGGGCGTAATATGATGAGGTTGGAGGTTGTTGAAGTCAAGGAAGGAGCGGAGGAAGCCTCTAACCGAAAGGCCAAAGCCGCGGAGGAAGTGCGAGCGGAAGACGACCCGCTCGTTCCCCCTCAGCACCAGCGAGATCTCCTCCTCCGGCGGCACCCGCGCCTTAACGAATGTCGTGTTGGGCATCCGGTGCGTGTCGCGGAGGAAGGAGATGTGATCCTCGATCACTATTGACCCCTCCCAATCGCCGCCCTTCTCGCATGCCATGGCTCCGGGCGGGCCGCATGAGGAGGAGGAGTGCATCGGCGACGAACGGCGGCACGGAGCAGCAGCGGCAGTTATGGGGGAGAGAGCAGAGGAAGAAGAAAGAGTGGGAGGGGGCGCGCAAGCTTTGCAGCACCCCTCCCCCGTACTTATAGCTCATAGGCTACGAAGCCGAGGGGACGGGGCATGGGTCGTGGGATTAACAGCGCCCACGACCCCACGACCCGCATTTACCGCGTGCATTCACCACGCCTCGAACGGGCGTGGGAATTGTAACCGTCCCCCTCGACACAGCACATCCGCCCGGGTGCCGAGGCGCGGCAGTGGCGGGCCCGGCCCACTATCACGTCCCATCAGGGGCGTGGGGTGGCAGGCTGGTCGGGCTGGCATGCGCTGCGTGGCGATTCTGTAGTGGGCGGCGGCCCGTGAAGCTTAGCAGGCACGCCACCTGTTTTCGCGCCTTGAAGTTCAAAATCGACCAACAGCCCCGCCTAGACGAACCGGCTTCAGCAGTCGGCCAACCGCAAGACGGATCAACGCTCTCCCGAAGCTCGATGAGGGGGGGAGCCGCTGAGACTTCGTGGCCCCTCGACCACCACGCCTCACCGGCTTCGGGGACTACTGTCGGAGTAATGGGCCATGGGTAGGCTCACCCGAGTCCCTGGATTTATCAAGACTTTGGGCCAGCTTCACCTTGTTGTGCCCCAAGCTGAAGCTCCACCCTCTGGGGGCCGGCTAGCTCGACGGTCGGCCACCAGAGGGCGGCCAATCACCAGCAGACGGCATCACGAGTTGCCGTCTCCAGCCAGCCGGCCTCTAGGGAAGATGGCATCAAGCAAGTGGCCACCGCGCACCCTCAGGGTCTGTGCCCTCATCGAGAGGTTGAGACGGGGCATGGCTACAGTGAAGACTTCACCCCTCGAATCTTGGGATTGGCGTGGCCATAGTGTCCCGTACGAGTGGAGATCTCTGCACGGCGTGGCACTGTTGCCACTCTCCCTTGACATCACTCTGGGCAGGTGGAGCCCTGCTTCCCCCGACGGCCTGTCGGTACGGCCCGCGGGCTGCGGGCTCTATCGGGTAGTGACACCCAGAAGATGGCGCACGCTGAACCAGTCGGACCAGGACAGGGCCGGCCTCCAGCAGGCGGCCGTCCCTCCCTCGAAGCCCGTGCACCATTAACCTGATGAGACCAGGTGTGGCTACAGTGATCTCCCACCAGGCGGCGGGACTATAGCCACACTGAGCTGACCAAGCCAGCATCATTAGCAGCACGGCTACAGTGAGCAGCCACCAACCAGACTCGCCAGCGCCGGGAGCGGCCTGTCGGCTCCGTACCAGACCAGTCAGCGGGGCCCACCAGGCGGCAGGCCCCAGTAGTCGGCGCAGAAGCCGGAGGCCGGAGACGCTGACAGCCGGGCCCAGCAGCCGGCCAGATTACCATTGTACCCCCGGGGGTAGGCCTATATAAACCCCCCAGGGCACCCATGCAAAGGGTTCCCACCCCATTAGACCTAGACACATTCCTAGAGCAAGGGAGAGCTAGCCTTGCCTTCTCCTATCTCGAGCATATAGCTCAAGGAGCAACTCTGTATCACTTGTGCCTTTAGTGATCATGCGGAGACCCCGCAGAGCAGGACTAGGGGTGTTATCTCCTAGGAGAGCCCCGAACCTGGGTAAAGTATGCCGGCATTCGTGTCTACGCCTCATCCCGCTTCCGCGCACCGGGGACGTTCTACTCACTCCCACCATGATAAGCCATCCTTTGGCATATGTCGCACCCATCCCCCGACATTCTGCATTCTCAGATTCTTCCCCTTCACCGTTTCTTTTATATCTGGAGATCCGTAACTCCGATTGGGGTGAATCTTTCACACAGATTTTTCTCGTAAAATTAGCTTTCTTGCATCAAAAGAAGGGCGTCAACCGCTCTGACGGGGTGACCAGGAGAGTCCAGGGCGTGCCTGCCTCCCTGGAGCGCGCCCCCTGTCTCCTGGCCCCCTCGGGCACCGTCTTGCGTTGATTTTACTTCCCAAAAATCACAAATATTACAAAATAATTCTCCGTCTGTTTTTATCCCGTTTGGACTCCGTTTGATATTGGGTTTCTGTGAAACAAAAAACATGCCACAGACATGAACTAGCACTGGGCACTGGATCAATGTGTTAGTCCCAAAAATAATATAAAAAGTTGCCAAAAGTATATGAAAGTTGAAGAATATTGGCATGGAACAATCAAAAATTATAGATACGACGGAGACGTATCAGCATCCCCAAGTTTAATTCCTGGTTGTCCTCGAGTAGGTAAATGATAAAAAAGATAATTTTTGATGTGGAATGCTACCTAGCATAATCGTGATCATATGTCTAATCATGGCATGAATATTAAGACACGAGTGATTCAAAGCAATGGTCTATCATTTGACATAAAAACAATAATAATTCGAGCGTACCAATAAAGCAATCATGTCTTTTCAAAACAACAAGGCCAAAGCAAGCTTATCCCTACAAAATCATATAGTTTGGCCATGCTTTATTTTCGTCACACAAAATGCTCCCATCATGCACAACCCCGATGACAAGCCGAGCAATTGGTTCATACTTTTTAACGCGCTTCAGCTTTTTCAACCCTCACGCAATACATGAGCGCAAGCCATGGATATAGCACTATAGGTGGAATAGAATATAATGATGGAGGTTATGTGGAGAAGACAAAAAGGGAGAAAGTCTCACATCAACGTGGCTAATCAACGGGCTATGGAGATGCCCATCAATTGTTGTCAATGTGAGGAGTAGGGATTGCCATGCAACGGATGCACTAAGAGCTATTAGTGTATGAAAGCTCAACCAAAGAAACTAAGTGGGTGTGCATCCAATTTGCTTGCTCATGAAGACCTAGGGCATTTGACGAAGCCCATCGTTGGAATATACAAGCCAAGTTCTATAATGAAAATTCCCACTAGTATATGAAAGTGACAACATAGGAGACAATCTATATAAAGAACATGGTGCTACTTTGAAGCACAAGTGTGGAAAAGGATAGTAACATTGCCCCTTTTCTTTTCTTTTCTTTTCTCTTTTTTTTCTTTCGATGGGCTTCTTTGGCCCCCTTTTTTATTTAGGATTCTTTGGCCTTTCCTTTTTTTTTTTCTTTTTTTTCATTTTTTTCATGGGGCAATGCTCTATAATGATGATCATCACACTTTTATTTACTTACAACTCAATATTACAACTCGATACTAGAACAAAGATATGACTCTATATGAATGCTTCCGGCAGTGTACCGGGATGTGCAATGATCTAGCGTAGCAATGAGATCAAAAAAAGGACAAGCCATGAAAACATCATGCTAGCTATCTTACGATCATGCAAAGCAATATGACAATAAATGCTCAAGTCATGTATATGATGATGATGGAAGTTGCATGGCAATATATCTCGGAATGGCTATGGAAATGCCATGATATAGGTATGGTGGCTGTTTTGAGGAAGATATAATGAGGCTTATGTGTGATAGATCTTATCGTATCACGGGGTTTGGATGCACCGGCAAAGTTTGCACCAACTCTCAAGGTGAGAAAGGGCAATGCACGGTACCAAAGAGGCTAGCAAAGATGGAAAGGTAAAAGTGCGTATAATCCATGGACTCACATTAGTCATAAAGAACTCATATACTTATTGAAAAAAGTTCATTAGCCCTCAAAGCAAAGTACTACTACGCATGCCCCTAGGGGGATAGATTGGTAGGAAAATACCATCGCTCGTCCCCGACCGCCACTCATAAGGAAGACAATCGAAGAAACACCCCATGCTTCAAATTTGTCACACAACGGTTACCATACGTGCATGCTACGGGACTTGCAAACCTCAACACAAGTGTCTCTAGAATCCACAACCACCCACTATCATGACTCTAATATCACCATCTTTATATCGCAAAACTATTGCAAGGAATCAAACATATCATATTCAGCGATCTACAAGTTTATCTAGGATTTTATGACTAACCATGTGAATGACCAACTCCTGTCATCTCTCTAAATAGATATAACTGAAGCAAGAGAGTTTAATTCTTTCTATAAAAGATATGCCCATGCTCTAACAAATATAATTGAAGCAAAAGAGCATTCTACAAATGGCGGTTTTCTATGTAAAGAGAAACAGGCAATCCAACTTCAAATGATATAAGTGAAGCACATGAAGCATTCTATAAAGCCATACTCAAAAGATTTAAGTGAAGTGCAATGAGCATTCTATAAATCAACCAAGGACTATCTCATACCAGCATGGTGCATAAAAGAAAAATGAAAACTAAATGCAAAAGACGCTCCAAGACTTGCACATAATGCATGAACGAAACGAATACGAAAACATACCAATACTTGTTGAAGAAAGAGGGGATGCCTTCCGGGCATCCCCAAGCTTAGACGCTTGAGTCTCCTTGAATATTTACTTGGTGTGCCTCGGGAATCCCCAAGCTTGAGATCTTGCCTCTCTTCCTTTTCCTCATATCGAGACCTCCTCGTTTAGACACTTCATCCACACAAAACTTCAACAGAAAACTCGGTAAGATCCATTAGTATAATAAAGCAAATCACGACTCTAAGTACTGTTGCAAACCAATTCATATTTTGTTTTTGCATTGTGTCTACTGTAATATAGCTTTTTCATGGCTTAATCCACTGATATAAATTGATAGATTCATCAAAACAAGTAAACTATGCATCAAAAACAGAATCTGTCAAAAACAGAACAGTCTGTAGCAATATGAACATCCACCATACTTCTGTTACTCCAAAAATTCTACCAAAATTTGGAAAAATAAAAAAGTTGTATAGAAAGACAGTGCAAACGGAATCAGAACTAATTGACGTTCCAGTTAAAAATGTAAAATCACGCACTACAGCCAAAGTTTCTGTCCTGCACCATACAAACCAACAAGCATTGTAAACATCCTAAAGGCAAACCTTGGCACATTATTTTTATAATACAATGGAATTGTACAAGGGGATAATTACTTTTGATGAAAAGTTTTTGTAATCAAGATTCACAAAGTTTCCGTGAGCATGAACAAAGTTCAAGGAGCTCTCCCACTTCAACAATGCTTGTCTTTCTCACTTTCACTTTCCTTTTTGAAAAGTTTTGGTTTCCCCTCTTTTTTTCAAACTATATAAAAGCACTCAACAGAAATAAATGACTCTCTAAAACTTCCGAGTTGTCTCCCTGGCAGTGCTTTTTTTAAAGCCATTAAGCTAGGCATATAGTGCTCAAGTGATGGATCCACCCGGATCCCAAGGTATATCAAAGCCAATTTTAATTAACAATGATTTGTAATTTAGTAGTGAGCACAAAGTAACATATGTCATGGAACAACGAAGTCTACTCTCTTCCTATGCATCGGCATGTCATAAAAGAACAATTCATGCACACCAAGTAAAGGCCAATGCATAGTATAAGCAGTTTCTTGCAATTCTATCGTGTTGGAAACATAGAGAGGTGGAGCTATAGTTCCTCTCTTATAATAATTGCAAGTAGGAGCAGCAAGCACATGCATATTACATTCATAAAAATCATCATGTGCAATGGTAAAACGCAACCCATCAATATAATCCTTAATAAGCACAAACTTCTCCGATGTATTGTAGTTGGGAGAATTCAAAAAGATAATAGGACTATCATGTGTGGTTGCAATAGCAACAATTTCATGTTTAACATAAGGAACTATAGCAAGTTCATCTCCATAAGCATAATTCATATTGGCATCTTGGCCAATAGCATAGCAAGCATCATCAAAAAGAAATATTTCAAGAGAATCAACGGGATCATAGCAATCATCATAGTAATCATACTTTGGTAAGCACGAATGGGAATTAAACAATGTATGAGTTGAAGAGTTACTCTCATTAGAAGGTGGGCACTGGTGATCAATCCGCTCTTCCTCCTTTTGTTCTTCACTCTCCTCATCATCTTTTTCATCCAATGAGCTCACAGTTTCATCAATTTCTTCTTCCATAGCTTCCTGCAAAATAGTAGTCTCTTCTTGGACAGTGGAGACTTTCTCAATAAATGCATTAATATTGTAATTGTATTCATAATTTTCATAACAATATCTAAGCATAGCAAGATTTTCAGGCCTATAAACACCATCATCATCAAAAGCTTCATACTTTTCAAACAAAGATTCAATTTCATAAGCAGCCTTAAAAGCAACAAAATCTTCTATTTGTTCCACATCATAGTAATCATAGATACCATTAGCATAAGAGGCTAAGGTTTCATCATCATTAAATTTGCATGAAAAGGGGTGGTGTGGAGCCTTCATCCTAGAGCAACAAGTAATATCATATCTCAAGCATAGATCCCGAGCATACCACTTCAACATTTGAATTTGGTCCCATAATAGTTTCCCTTTTTGTGTCAAGCGATAATCCCTAAAGTATTCACGTTGATCCAACATTACTCCCATAACATAGTTGAATGGGGTATTCTCAGGATTATTAAAGTAGTACATAATATCTTTCACATAACGATCATTGAGGGTTTTAGGAGGTTCCCCATCTCCATGAGCAGCAAGTACACCTAATTTTTTTGGTATTTCGTGTTCCATATCCATAACTAAAGATAGAGAACAACTAAGAACAGCAAATAAAAATTACTTAGTGATAAAGCAAACAAGCACACATGAGAATATTCACCCCACGCTATGACTCCCCGGGAACAGCGCCAGAAAAAGGTCTTGATAACCCACAAGTGTAGGGGATCGCAACAGTTTTCGATAAGTAAGAGTGTCGAACCCAACAAGGAGCTAAAGGTAGAATAAATATTCCCTCAGGTTCTATCAACCATCGATACAACTCTACGCACGCTTGACGTTTGCTTTACCTAGAACAAGTATGAAACTAGAAGTACTTTGTAGGTGTGAAAGGATAGGTTTGCAAGACAATAAAGAAACTGTAAATAGAAACTAGGGGCTGTTTAGATAAAGATGCAATAAAGTAAATAAAGCGAGTGTGGAAAAGTGGTGGTAGGAGTTGTGAAATTGTCCCTAAGCAATTGACTGCGTTACTAGACCGGTAATCACTATTGTAATTCTATTTGAGGGAGAGGCCTAAGCTAACATACTTTCTCTACTTGGATCATAGGCACTTATGATTGGAACTCTAGAAAGCATCCGCAACTACTAAAGATTCATTAAGGTAAAACCCAACCATAGCATTAAAGTATCAAGTCCCCTTTATCCCATACACAAACAACCTACTTACTCGGTTCTGTGCTTCTGTCACTCACGCCACCCACCATAAGCAAATCATAAACATATTGCAAACCCTACAGCAGGAATCCCTCACGCTTGAGTGACAAGGAGGGCACAATAGGACAGCACCAATAATAAAACATGCAACTCAAACCAATCATAGCAATTCATCAATCACCGATAGGACAATGAAAATCTACTCAGACATCATAGGATGGTAACACATCATTGGAAAATAATATGAAGCATAAAGCACCATGTTCAAGTAGAGGGTACAGAGGGTTGCGGGAGAGTAGACCGCTGGATATTGATGGGGGAAGTTGATGGAGGTGTTGGTGAAGATGACTGCGGTGTTGGTGAAGATCGCACTACTAGGAAAAGGCCTACTAATGGCGCACCGGTTTTGCCTACTAATGGTGCACTACCGGTTCGCCATTACTATCACGCCACTAGTATTTTTTACTAATGGCGCACCACTGGTGCGCCATTTATGTTTGGTATACTAATGGCGCACCACGCAGTGCGCCATTAGTATGTAACACCATGTGCAGTTAGTATGCCTCCCGGGGGGCCATATGTAACCATGTGCTTTGTCATACTAATGGCGCACTCTGTCGTGATGCGCCATTAGTATCCTTTGGCATACTAATGGCGCACCTTGTGGTGATGCGCCATTAGTATGAATATTTGTTTTTTTTTACTTTTCTGATTTTTGCACAGGTTACAAAATATATTATTGGACAGAATATAGACAGCAGCACACAACAACAGCATATTTATCGAATACAATAGAAGATTAGTCTCCGAATACAATTCATCATATTAGTCTCCGAATTCAAAAGACCGAACAAAGATAAAACATTACAAGTCTCAAGACCGTGAGTATCGAGTTTGTCTTCACATTACAAGTCGATATCGATCATCTAAACTACCATCACATAGAAGAGAGCTGCGGTCATCACGATGAGCATCATCGCGATCAAACTGGTCTTCATCCGGTTCCTCCAACGCTCCCTCCTCTCTCCCGCTAGATAGCGGGTGTATCTAGATTCGGCCTCCGCCCTAGTGGTGTACCCTTTTAACTTTTACCGCTGAAACGGTGAACCTGTCTCTGACACTCCTCCCAGTCGTCGTAGACTCCGGGAACCTTACCCTTGTACACGACATACGACGGCATCTCTATGAACAAGCCAAACAACAGACAATACATAAGCAATATGTAAGTATGCAACAAAAGGATCAGAAGAGAAAAGCAAGACATTAATAGCACGATTCATGGTCCTACTAATAAATAGCATCGATTACATCTAAGTTGAACGACTGTCCAAACCAAAGAGACATACGAATTCATTAAAGTTTAATTACAACATGAGCCAATCAATGTTTTAGAACTACACATCACTACTTTCGACTCGACTCATCGGATCGGAGCGTGGATGAAGCCGCCGTCTGTCGTGATGGTCATGAAATTGCGGTCGTTGTCACCCTGCATTTGTAGCGTTCCATCTATCTCACTGTTGGACGGTTGATATCTGAGGAAGAACTGCCCCGAGGTATGAAGGACATCTTGATGGATGATGTCCGCAAACTCCGACTGGATGCAAAAGAATTCTTGTCTGAGGTCCGCGTCCTGGATTGCCGACAAGGTCGCGGCCCAATCTTTGAGATTATCTGGTAGCAGAAGGTGATGATGTCCCTTACGATCGCCCGCATGTGATGGAGGGCGTAGTAGGCATCCTTCTGACCGCCAGGCGGCTGCTTGACGCAGCAAAACTTTGTATTGTGTGAGAACATGTGCTTGCCGTACTTATGAACTGCCCTGGTGAAGGTTCCTCCAGACTTGGCGTAGCCGGGGAGAACATCATCAAGAACTTTCTTGACATTTGTGTAGTCTATCTTGGAGTTACGGTTCGGGTCAAAATACGTGGCCATGTAATATTTCGGGCTTAAGAGCACAGAACACGGAATGTTAAAAAAAAAGAACGATCGAAATCTAAGAAATCATATGTTACGGGGCGGTTAAGGGATGACTTACTCGGGAAAGTAAGCCACAAGGAAGTTATCCTTATCTGGGTTTGCCAGAATGATGCCTTCAAGGTGTGAACTCGCAACTTGGCGGTCCCCAGCGCTGCTCAAGTGCTTGGCACGCATGTAGAAGGGGTCAACTATCACGATGTTCGGGGTCTTGTCTCTAATGATCCGCATCTCCATACTCAGCAAAAAGAGCCGAACGAAGGTGTAGTGCAGCGGATGAAGGTTAAACATAGCAAAGATGTCATCAAACCGCAGGACGATCATACCCCCTATGTCACCATACACAAAGCCCTTGCCCTCTGGCACCTTGGCCACGAAAACCGGGTATGCCATATCATTCTCTCTGAGACGCCGCTTCTCCAAAGAAAGAACACTGTCGTGTAGACTCCGCATAGCACCGGTTGCAGCATTGAGCATATTTGGCGGTAGCATCGCCCTACCCGCCACATGCACCCTCCTCGAGATATCCTTAGGTGAAGGTGGCCCGTCCTGAGCACGGATCGAACTCGGTGCCGGCTGGCTCGCACCGGCGCCCTTGTTAGTCTTTCATTTCCGTCCCTTCTTCTTGATCTCCTATAATGGGACTGAATTCTGCTCACAGACCGCCTTCTTGAGCGTGTTGGGGCTGATAATATTTCGCACCTCAGCTATTTGAGGCTCGGTGAAGGCGGGAGCTGGAGGCGTCTCCTGAGAACTGAACGCCAGACGATGCCTGTTGCAATTGGATTTCTCCGCCATACCAGCTAGATTGCGGTTGTCTTGGTTGGGTTCTTGAGAAAGAGGCCCGCAGAACTCGTCAGCGTACCCATGTTCGGCAAAGTACTTATCAACTTTGGTAAATGTACCGTCGTCGTTGTCGTCGTCGTCCGGATCCTATGCCATAGGGCTGTCCAGATCCTGTGCCATAGGGATGTCCGGCAGGTCCGGTAGCGTTGCGGCGTTCTTACCATGGCTTGGCACCGGCATGACTGGCAGTCTTGTTTGTGGGGTGGTGTCCCCCGCCCCCAAACGAATCTGGCTCTTCGCCAAAGCAGGGGCCAGTTTACGTAGGCGCTGAGGGTCATCTCATCTTCTTCGTCGGCCCCAGCGGGTCGAATCGGAGGTAACAGCTCGCCGCAACCTGGCAGCACCCGAACCACTTCAACCCTATACACTGTGGGTGGCATCGGATTACCGTGGAACATGGGGTTGCCCGGTTGAACGATTCTGCCCTTGGCGACATTGGCCAACTCATCGCCCACGAAGTGCAGAAGAGTGCAAGGAACGTCGACGGCGCCCTGCGAAAACATGTAGGGCGTCAGGGATGCCCAGTCAAAGGCAATGAGATGAAGTCATCGGCCGAGAGGCTTAGTTATCGTGATGCCGTCGAGCTCGGCTAATGTCGAGGCACCGCCAACGGCGGGCGTGCAACTGACGGAGGGGCCGCTTGCTGGCGAGGTGCCGGCCGGCGTACACCCGGGTGCATTAAGCTCCAATGCCCGTGCCGGCGCCGGGGACATGAATACCGCCTCCGTCGGAGACACCAATGGCGCCGCCGGAGACACCAATGGCGCCGCCTGCGCGCTGTGCGAGTTGCTGGCCGTGAAGCTGGGAACCAGGGGAGGCCCCTGTTGGCCGCCCGCAATCCACGTCGTCAGCCCATGAATCAACGTAGGCACCATGGCGTTGAGCTTCGTTCCCAGTTGTTGTTCCACTTGCTCTTGGACAAGCTCCGGAATCCGCACCACTTGTGCCTTGAGTGCTTCAACCTCGCGCGACTGGCTTTCTGAGCTGGTCTTTTTCTCCTTTCGCCCACCAGCGGTATAGTATGATGACCATTTTGTGGACAAGCCTCTGCCGGCCACACGACCAGCTGACGTCGGCGGCACCATCAGTGGTGTCATCCTCGGCGGCACCATCAGTGGTGGCATCCTCGGCGGCACCATCAGTGGTGTCATCCCCGACGCCACTAGGGGTTGTGTAGTCAGGATCGCTGTCTTCCGCGGCGTCCTCACAGCGGTGAGGTTGTTCCTCCAACTCCTGGGACAGCTCCCAGAATTGCTTGCCGCCCGAACCGCCGGCCTCATTGTTGTGGGCCATGTTTCGCTCTAAATAGGAAAAAAGTTTGGTCAAAAAGTTGGTTATTGTCAAGGAACAAGATCATGGTCTCATCATTTAGGGTTTGTCGACACTGAGGCATCCTAAAAGCTAAGCTTTTATCATTTAGGGTTTGTCGACGCCGAGGCACCCTAAAAGCCTAAGCGTACATCATTTAGGTTCTCATCGACACCGAGGCACCCTAAAAGCCAAGGTTTCATCATTTAGGGTTTGTCAATGCCGAGGCACCCTAAATGCTAAGTTAAGTTTTCATCATTTAGGGTTTATCGATGCCGAGGCACCCTAGGTTGGGCCTAATCACTTGGCACTAATCAGTTGGCTCTATTGCCACCTATGTTGGGTTTATCATCTAGGGTTTATCGATGCTGAGGAGAATTCTAAGTTGGGCCTAATCACTTGGCTCTATTGCCACCTATGGTTTAATGCAGTAAGAATAAAGGGGCAGTTAATCCTACTTAATTAAGTACTAAGATACCCCGGCCCATGCATTAGTAGCAAGTACCTCATATGTCCGATTTTTAGCAAAGTCATGCTAAAATTCACGGAAAATTTCAGCATGACCTTTGCTGAAAATATGACATATGGAGTACCCGAATTTGCCGGAACGGAAGTTAATCGACATTCCGGCAAACTCAAGGGCCTCTCGGGGTACCTGCAAAATCATCACGACACGAAGGGCCTCTCAAGGGCCTCAAGCAGCAACGGCGTCTCCCAGGACACATATATATGTATAGCAATTGACAGGAGCTTCATCATTTTTAATAACAACAATACATATATAGCAATTGGAAGCAAACAGATGTACACATAAGATAAAAATGTAGTGCTGAAAGTTTAATGCTTACAAAAGACTTGCTGAAATAGTGAAAAATATGGAGTCACCAAGCTGGCTAAGAAACTCCCAAAGTCCACTAGCAAATCCAAGATCTAATCCTGTTACACACATCATAACAATTTAAGATAATTATGATAAGGGTAGTAGGAAATGAAAAAGAAAGAGCTCAAAAAGCAATCACAACAGAAAAATAATAAAAATCCAGTCCTAGAAGAAAATAAATCCTAAAAGAAAAGAAATCCTAAAATCTGGAGCAAGTCCTAGCAGTAGTAGTCCAACTAGATGGCCACCACTACTACTACTATCACTAGAGTAAACATGTCACATCCCCAGTTTAGGCCTTGCTTGTTTTTGCTTTAGCATCCAGGCATCATGTTTAAATTTCTTATGAAACTTGAAATGGGGGCTGATAAACCCTAGCAGCTAATGAATTCAACTAGGGTCAAAATAAAATCTTTTTCAATAAACCCAAAATGCCCTCTGGAAATGTTCATGATTTCTAGTAAATGTGAAAACCTCTGCCAAAAATGATGCACATATTTTTAGGCCATTCTAGATTTTTGAATTAAATCATTACTTCTTTGCATTTGGGCATTTAAATACTATAAAATATTTTAAATGCTCAAATAATCCCAAACTGAAATGTTTACTGTAGGATATATTTCTAACAATGGTCATGAGCAGTTGCATGATTTTTGGGATTGATTTAGTATTTTTAATAAAGCCACAAAGCTGTAGAAAAATAGAAAACAGGAAAAGAGAGAGAGAGAGAGAGAGAGAGAGAGAGAGAGTTAGTACCTGGCGCTTACCTAAAGCCCACAGGCCCAACACTGTGCAGCCTAGGAGCTGGCCCAGCCCACCTCCTCCTGTCGTCTTCCTCCCCTCGCCCCGACGCAGCTCGGTGGCGAGCGCTGGCGATGCCGTGGCCTCCTCCCTGCCTGCCTCACGCCCTCGAGGCCCTTCCAGCGCCACGGAGACGGCCACGCCCCCCTGGACCCCTCGACGTTTTCCCTCACTCCCTAGTTCTCTCTCCCTCTCTGGTTCTCTCCTCGCAGCCGCCCGAGAGCGACCGCCGCCGCCGTTCGCCGCCATCGTGCCCAGAGCCACCCCCTCACCTTCCGCCATGCCCCAAGGCTCCGCCTCGACGCCACGGAGCTCCAAGACGAAGGATGCGCCTGCGGGATGCTCGAAGCAACGCCATCTTCATCACCTTCGTCGCCGGCCGCCGGAGATCACTCTCGCCGCCCCGCTCGCTTTGGTGCTTCCCCGAGCTCGCCGATGCCATCGCTGCACCCACCGTGAGCTCCTGCACATTTTCCCCCTAACCCTATGGCTTGCCGCTCACTGTAGCCATCGTTTCGTAGATGGCCGTAGCAAGTCTCCGCCTGAGCTCACCGCCGGCGTAGCTCCGGTGACCATTTGGTCACCCTGGCGAGCCCTACGTGTTCGTAGTTCCCCGTATAGCATGCCTAGCGCAAAAACTAGCCCACTTTCTCTCTGCAGCATCAAACCCTTGGTCGCCCGAACTCCAGCCGCCGCCGTCGTCGTAGTTAACGTCGCCTCCGGCCACCCCAGCTCCAGCCTCTACCATGAGTGGATGCGGGCGAGTTCCAGCTCCGCATAGATGCCCTCAGCGCGCCCAGCCACGACCTGTAGCGCAGCCCCGACCAACTCCGGCGAGCTCTCGCCGCTGCTGTGGTCGCCGGCGTCACCTGCTGACATGGCGGATTAGCCTAGTACTAATTACGTGATTAGACTAATCCTAGGTCAATGACAAATGGGCCCCATGCCCTAATTAACCTGGGTTTGTTGGTGTTTAAATAAAACTAACCCTCACGGGCCCACAGGTCAGTTTGACCTGGCCCCGTCACACTTTGACCGACCCCACACGTCAGTGTTGACCATGCTAACGTGTGTGTTGACCGGGCCCACATGTCAGGGTCACTAACCAGCCCCAGTCACTGACCAGTGGACCCCACTGGTCAGGTTTGACCTGGAGGCGCCCAGTTGACCTGCTGACATCAGGGTGATGTCATGCTGATGCAATATACATTTTCTAGATTTAATTTAATTCAGGAAATTCCAAAAAATATCCAAAACTTCTAAAATTCATATAAATTCAACTGTAACTCCAAATGAAATAATTTATATATGAAAAATGATCAAAAAAATCCAATCTATCCATCTGTACCATTTTCATGCATGTTAGAACAACTTATGACTACTGTTTAGGACAATTCAATTAAATGGCATTTAAGAAATCACATATGGAGTTTGAATTTGAACCTAGTGTTCAAACCAACTCCATTTAACTTGTTGTTAGTTGCATTAGCTCAATCAACAGCATGATTCCATGTCATGATCATGCATCATATTGTGCATTGCATTGATTGTGTTTTTCCTTGTTTGTCGGTGTTTGTCCCCTCTCAGTAGACGACGTACCGACGATGAGTTCGATGACACCGATGAAGAACTATATTATCTTCAGAAGTGCCAGGCAAGCAAAACCCCCTTGTTCATTCCGATAAAATCCCACTCTCTCGCTCCTGCTCTCTTTTACTGCATTAGGACAACAACGACATTTTTGTTATTTGCTGCGGTAGCTGAACCCCTTATCCTCTGCATGACCTGTCATTGCCACAGTAAATAGATGAAACCCACTAGCATGAGTAGGAGTTGTTTGAGCCCTGATGTGCCTACTCATTCATGTTTGTTTGTCATGCCTGCTACTGCTTAGAGTTGAGTCAGGTCTGATTCGTCGGGGATGAATTGGAGGTGTGTAAACATGTCCTACCGTGTGTGAACTAAGTGTGTGAACAGGATTTGGTAAAGGTAGCGGTGAGAGCCCATGTAGGAGTACATGGTGGGTTGTCCCATTGCAGCCGTCCTCAGGAACTGAGTTTTGTATTTGTGATCCATGACCAGTTACTACCACACATTGGGTTCTGGTAACTCGACCCCTCTCGACTTATCAATCAACATGATCTCTGTCCAGGAGTTACACTAGTTTCTGGTATTTGTAGGTAGTGTTAGTAGTCTACCAAGTGGCACCCGGTACAGGTGGGCTTGGGACAGACTAGGTACAGTGGCCCGGTGTACCAAGTAGCACCCGGATGGTGGGCTTGGGAACCCTGCACACATCGTTTGGGGCCGTGAGCGACACCCCGGCCGGATCTCCTTGCGGATGGAACCCGAAGAGGCGATAAACCTGGACGAGAGACTTGTGTGGTTAGTCAGGTCGTGGCCGACACCCTCGCTGGGCTTCCGCTTGAAGGTTGCCGAGTACATGTCGTGTAAACGGCGGTAAGTGGTGAGAGCATGTGTGAAGAAGTACACCCCTGCATGGTTAATATGATCTATTCGAATAGCCGTGTCCGCGGTAAAAGACTTCTGGGTTGCCTGTACAGTTCATAGACAAGTGAAAGTGGATACTCTAAAATACGCAAGATAAGCGTGAGTGCTATGGATGGCGTTCTCGTAGGGAGACATGGGCGGATCCATAGTGGTGTATTGATATGGTGAATATCTGGACTCGTGTGCGCCACCTCAAGAGTTACTTGCAGTCGTAGTTCAGGATAGCCACCGAGTCAAAGCTGGCTTGCTGCAGTTAAACCCCACCATCCCCTTGTTGATAATGATGCATATGTAGTTAGATCTGATGTAAGTCTTGCTGGGTACATTTGTACTCACGTTGCTTAATTTATGTTTTTGCAGAGAGACTTCAGTCTCGCTAGTAGTACCGCGTGGACTTCGATGTTTAGCTTGTTACCTCAGCTACGATCTTGTGCCCTCGGCAGGATCTGGTAGACAGTCAGGCTTCTTAGCCTTTTTCATTTGTAGATGTCTGTATTCAGACATGTTAAGCTTCTGCTTGTGCTTGACTTGTGTGCTCTGAATGCTGGGTCATGAGACCCATGTTTGTAATATCTCGGTCCTCGGAGCCTATTGAATAAATACTTGAGTTGTAGAGTCATGTTGTGATGCCATGTTGTGTTTGCACATATCGAGCATATTGTGTGTATGTTATTGAAATTCTTTGTATGTGTGGGATCTGACTACCTGGTTGTTTATCCTTAGTAGCCTCTCTTACCGGGAAATGTCTCCTAGTGTTTCCACTGAGCCATGGTAGCTTGCTACTGCTCCGGAACAATTAGGCTGGCCGGCATGTGTCCTTCTTCGTTCCTGTGTCTGTCCCTTCGGGGAAATGTCACGCGATGAATACCGGAGTCCTGTTAGCCCGCTACAGCCCGGTTCACCGGAGTCCTGCTAGCCCAGTGCTATAGCCTGGATTCACTCGCTGATGACCAACACGTTCGATGTTGGGTCATGGATGCCTGTCCCTGTATGTTTGTGCCACTTTGGGTTTACGACTAGCCATGTCATCCCGGGCTCCTTATCATATGGATGCTAGCGACACTATCATATACGTGTGCCAAAAGACGCAAACGGTCCCGGGCAAAGGTAAGGCGACACCCGTGGGGATACCGTGCGTGAGGCCGCAAAGTGATATGAGGTGTTACATGCTAGATCGATGTGGCATTGAGTCGGGGTCCTGATAGCTTTGGTATCAGAGCTTGGCTGCCTGTAGGATTACCAAGCCAAACTGGTCGAAGTTGAGTCTAGAAATTCTTTAGTTTTATAAGGGAATTGATTGTGGGATGGAATGTAAGGCTCTTTTTACTCCTTATACCTTATGCCCTTCTGATTTGAGTCATCTTATGTTTCCTACGGGGTTAAGGAACTAGGATTTCTCTTCTTTCTATTAGGATCACGTGTTGCTAATCCGTAGACTTATAAGATTTTTGGATTTAAGCCTCAGTTCAGCTCCTACTACTTCCGCATGTTAACTGTTGATCTCTAAATCTTGATATTGTGATGATCGAGTGGTTATGCCACCATTTTGTAGGATGTCTCCAATCTTCTTGAGCATTTACAGCCGTTATGCTGTCCGAGTCATCCCAGGTTTCTAAACAGTCCGATGCATTTGCAAATTCCTTCTTCCCGTTCCCAATGTCCTCTCTGTCCAGGTTAACCACACTAGACGGTGACTTGAGGTACTCTATTGCCTCGACATTTATGTTGGAGTTATTATTATGACCCTAGGTATCCAGAGTATCACCTAGTAATCCATCCATGCTTTGTGTTCCCAGTGTGATCATTCTGGCCGTCATCCTCGAAATCATCCCGTGATGCCACTTAGTTAGTAGGCATTTCACTTCTGGGTTTTGAACCCGAGATTCACCCTACTTACTTCATGTTGATAGTAATTGCTAGCTCCCTTAGGTTATTAGTAACCTTTGCAATAGTCCTCGAAGTTCGTGGTATTTCCTTCTTCCAAATACTATGAACCACTTTATGGCAGAAGTTTGTTGGATCAAAAGATCACAACAGGAATATCCTCGATGAGTTCTCCATTATATATTGTGGCTCTGCCAGTTCTACCTTTCTGCATGGGTTATCCGGAAGGAATATGTTGAACTTCGTTCGACATGCTGAACCATGCATCCACAACTCAGAAAATTGTATGTTCCTTTGAGTTGTCCCTCTTTAGTTGTCTTCTGACCCTCGTCTATCAATTTATAGTCAAGAGTATCTGTGCATTCGTTCATCGATGCCTATTACTCTTGTGGTCCATCAAGCCATTCTATTCCAGAGTGATTAGGAGAAACAAACTCCAGTACCCTTTTCCATTTCCAGGATTGGGTCAAAGCAGTTGTGTTCCGCAGATCAAGTTGCAATCCAGCTTCTGGTCTGTTCTACCTTGAGGTATTGCCATTTTTATATCAGGAATATCATTGGAATTGCACACCCTCTTATGAATTCTTGTTGCAGTGATACTTCTCGCCATCATTATTCATTTCTCGGCTTCCGTGTTGTTGCAACCGGAATGCCGAGGATGAACTATGATGTGTGAAATCAATACCCCTAGCAACTAGTTGCTTGGTAGTAAATGGATAATATTCTCATTCTTAGCATGTTGGTTATTGAATCATCATTCTAAGATAGATTGTGCTACCTAGTCCTTATTTTCTGGTGCACTCTTTGATTGATGAATTAGGATTTTGTCAAATCCTCGCTCATTTGATCATATCGTCTTGCCCTGAAAAGCAAGATTGTTCCCGAGCTTAATAATATATCGGTGGTTCATGATTTTTCGAATGTCTTCTCTGAAGTATCACCAGGTTGTCACCTGACCGCTATGTTGAGCTCGTGACCAAGTTGGTTTTCGAAACCACCCTTTCTCCAAGAATCCGTGTTGGATACCCTGAGCTAGTTGGATAAGCTAAACAACAACTTGGAGAGTTGAAAAAAAAACTTGTCCGACTCAGTTCATTTTAAGGGATATCTTTTGTGTGTGTGTTGAAGAAAGATGATATCTTCATCAGCTGGTCCTCGTGATCAGTTGTTGGATCTATTGTCTTGTCCAACCTTTGATTTGGGCGTGTGCTATCCTCAAATCAAGTCAGAACCAACGATGCTCGTAATGTTGTCTTATTCGTGGTTGAACCCTCAGGCATACACCATTACATCTTTTGGTCTGACCAATGCTATCACCTTGTTCACCTAGTCGTGGAATTCCATCTTCATGGAAATCTCGATGATTTGTTGTTGAGCCCATCAACATCATTTTATCTTCTCCAAGATCTTGTTGGACAATAAGTTAGTGTTGGAAACTTTTGAAAGCATTTACTTCATGCTAGCTCATGAAGTATTTGTTTGATGAAAGGAGTGACTTCCTCTTATACACGTGCATTTGGTGAAAGTTGCCGCCGTGAATTTGAGAAAGTTAGTTTTGCTTCCTCTGGAATCATCCCAAGTTAGTCATGCACACGTGCGAAGTATTCTGTGGTCTGGAGACTTGCAACCTTCATTCCATATGTGTCCCGAGCACACCAAGCCACTGATTGATTTGTTCAAGGAGAAGAAGTTCCTTCATAAGAGCTAATCATATGACTTATGCAAGGACTTCGTTATCCACGGTGATGGTTCCCAACCAGAACTCGGTAGTGTTTTATTGTAAGACTACCATGTGGTCATGCTTGTCTAGGACATCGTGTTCACATGTGTGTAGCAGAACCAGCTCATGTTTTGGAGTTTGCTATCGTAGTTCATTTCCCGAGAATCTCGCAACGTCATCTCGTCGATTTGTGTTGCAAACTTTCATTTTTCTTCCTAGACTCGCTGAGTCTCGAATATCCTGACACCAACCAGATCTGAATCTCAGGCAGATATGATTGTTGGAACATTTCCCAAGAACTATAATATTGGTCCCTCGATAACCGGTAAGGTAGATGTTGTGGCCAACACACCCAGCCGGAAGACCTACTATTGTAGTTCTTGATTGAGAAAGTTGGCCACCTCCCCATAAGGATTTCGTAGGATTTACTCCCTAGTCGTTCCTTATGGATTTTTTGTGTTCCTGAAGTCCGACCTTTACTTGATGTTCTAGATATCAAACCATTTCAATGAATGGGATACACTAGCACATCAAGGAGAACATTAGAAGCGGAGTGCTAAATGTCTCTCGGTCGATCATCCAGATTTTGTTTCCTTGGCCTCACTAAGGTGAAATCTGAGAAGGTGTTGTCTTCCTATGCATCTGCATCGTCCATCACTATTCATCATGGTAGTAAGTTGTGTTGCCAGGATCCTTGACACGGATATTGGTAAACCTTGATGAATATGGAAATGCCCAAGTTCTTGAGAGCACTCACAAGCGCTAGGTGTTATCATCGGCACTAACTGGGATTGCTCTCAGTTTCCTCGGTTATGCTATAACTTTTCAAACAGTGGACCCACTCTCTACTGTTGAGCTTATCCCCAGTTACTATAATCGCCCCTTGTGTTGTTTTCAACAAGGTAATCCACATCATCCATTCTAGCCCAAGTGTGTCGTTCTCCCGAACTCTGTCAAACGATCGTTCGTAAATTGCCTCAGGCTGGTGAGGAGAGTTCCAATGATCTTTGAATCAAAGGTAATTCTTTTTGCCACTTCAAAGAATATTCTACAAGTCACCTTCCCTAAGGTGCCCCGTTATGGTATCAAGGCAATTCAACTCCTCGCTACGTTGACAACCGTTCAACACCCTCTTAAAGGTGGAATTGTAGTCTACCTGGTAAACCTCCGTCATCTGTTCCACTCCATCCTTATAGATGTATGCCTCGTGTCTCAGCTCGGGGGATGCTGCTATGTCTCATCCCATGAGTTGATCCTGAGTTGTTCGGTCTTCAAGGAGATAGATTCTTCCAGAGCTTTCCTTTCCTCTTCTCGTCATGTTAGTTGGAGTTCTCAGAGCAAGACATCGAGACAATGATGGTGATCGAATCAATCTTCTTATGTAGGGCAACCTAGATCGTGAAGATTGTGTTAGGTTGCGTTCCCCTTCGTCTTACCCTATGCTTGAATCTCGGGTCGAGATTCTTGTTTAGTGGGGGTGAATTGTCACATCCCCAGTTCAGGCCTTGCTTGTTTTTGCTTTAGCATCCAGGCATCATGTTTAAATTTCTTATGAAACTTGAAATGGGGGCTGATAAACCCTAGCAGCTAATGAATTCAACTAGGGTAAAAAAAAATCTTTTTCAATAAACCCAAAATGCTCTCTGGAAATGTTCATGATTTCTGGTAAAGGTGAAAACCTCTGCCAAAAATGATGCACATATTTTTAGGCCATTCTGGATTTTTGAATTAAATCATTACTTCTTTGCATTTGGGCATTTAAATACTATAAAATATTTTAAATGCTCAAATAATCCCAAACTGAAATGTTTACTGTAGGATATATTTATAACAGTGGTCATGAGCAGCTGCATGATTTTTGGGATTGATTTAGTATTTTTAATAAAGCCACAAAGCTGCAGAAAAATAGAAAACAGGAAAAGAGAGAGAGAGAGAGTTAGTACCTGGCGCTTACCTAAAGCCCACAGGCCCAGCACTGTGCAGCCTAGGAGCTGGCCTAGCCCACCTCCTCCTGTCGTCTTCCTCCCCTCGCCTTGAAGCAGCTCGGTGGTGAGCGCTGGCGATGCCGTGGCCTCCTCCCTGCCTGCCTCACACCGTCGAGGCCCTTCCAGCGCCACGGAGACGGCCACGCCCCCCTGGACCCCTCGACCTTTTCCCTCACTCCCTGGTTCTCTCTCCCTCTCTGGTTCTCTCCTCGCAGCCGCCCGAGAGCGAACGCCGCCGCCGTTCGCCGCCACCGTGCCCAGAGCCACCCCCTCACCTTCCGCCATGCCCCAAGGCTTCGCCTCGATGCCACGGAGCTCCAAGGTGAAGGACGCGCCTGTGGGATGCTCGAAGCGACGCCATCTTCATCACCTTTGTCGCCGGCCACCGGAGATCCCTCTCGCCGCCCCGCTCGCTTCGGTGCTTCCCCGAGCTCGCCGATGCCATCGCTGCACCCACCGTGAGCTCCTGCACGTTTTCCCCCTAACCCTGTGGCTTGCCGCTCGCCGTAGCCGTTGTTTCGTAGATGGCCATAGCAAGTCTCCGCCTGAGCTCACCGCCGGCATAGCTCCGGTGACCATTTGGTCACCCTGGCGAGCCCTACGCGTTCGTAGTTCCCCGTAGAGCATGCCTAGCACAAAAACTAGCCCGCTTTCTCTCTGCAGCATCAAACCCTTGGTCGCCCGAACTCCAGCCGCCGCCGTCGTCGTAGTTGTCGTCGCCTCCGGCCACCCCAGCTCCAGCCTCTACCATGAGTGGATGCGGGCGAGTTCCAGCTCCGCATAGATGCCCTCAACGCGCCCAGCCTCGGCCTGTAGCGCAGCCCCGACCAACTCCGGCGAGCTCTCGCCGCTGCTGTGGTCGCCGGCGTCACCTGCTGACATGGCGGATTAGCTTAGTGCTAATTACGTGATTAAACTAACCCTAGGTCAATGACAAATGGGCCCCATGCCCTAATTAACCCGGGTTTGTTGCTGTTTAAATAAAACTAACCCTTACGGGCCCACAGGTCAGTTTGACCTGGCCCCGTCACACTTTGACCGACCCCACACGTCAGTGTTGACCATGCTGATGTGTGTGTTGACCGGGCCCACATGTCAGGGTCACTAACCAGCCCCAGTCACTGACCAATGGACCCCACTGGTCAGGTTTGACCTGGAGGCGCCCAGTTGACCTGCTGACATCAGGGTGATGTCATGCTGACGCAATATACATTTTCTGGAGTTAATTTAATTCAGGAAATTCCAAAAAATATCCAAAACTTCTAAAATTCATATAAATTCAACTGTAACTCCAAATGAAATAATTTATATATGAAAAATGATCAGAAAAATCCAATCTATCCATCTGTACCATTTTCATGCATGTTAGAACAACTTATGACTACTGTTTAGGACAATTCAATTAAATGGCATTTAAGAAATCACATATGGAGTTTGAATTTGAACCTAGTGTTCAAACCAACTCCATTTAACTTGTTGTTAGTTGCATTAGCTCAATCAACAGCATGTTGCCATGTCATGATCATGCATCATATTGTGCATTGCATTGATTGTGTTTTTCCTTGTTTGTCGATGTTTGTCCCCTCTTAGTAGACGACGTACCGACGATGAGTTCGATGACACCGATGAAGAACTATATTATCTTCAGAAGTGCCAGGCAAGCAAAACCCCCTTGTTCATTCCGATACAATCCCACTCTCTCGCTCCTGCTCTCTTTTACTGCATTAGGACAACAATGACATTTTTGTTATTTGCTGCGGTAGCTGAACCCCTTATCCTCTGCATGACCTTTCATTGCCACAGTGAATAGATGAAACCCACTAGCATGAGTAGGAGTTGTTTGAGCCCTGATGTGCCTACTCTTTCATGTTTGTTTGTCATGCCTGCTACTGCTTAGAGTTGAGTCAGGTCTGATTCGTCGGGGATGAATTGGAGGTGTGTAAACATGTCCTACCGTGTGTGAACTAAGTGTGTGAACACGATTTGGTAAAGGTAGCGGTGAGAGGCCATGTAGGAGTACATGGTGGGTTGTCTCATTGCAGCCGTCCTCAGGAACTGAGTTCTATATTTGTGATCCATGACCAGTTACTACCACACATTGGGTTCCGGTAACTCAACCCCTCTCGACTTATTAATCAACATGATCTCCGTCTAGGAGTTGCAACTAGTTTCTGGTGTTTGTAGGTAGTGTTAGTAGTCTACCAAGTGGCACCCGGTACAGGTGGGCTTGGGATAGACTAGGCACAATGGCCCGGTGTACCAAGTAGCACCCGGATGGTGGGCTTGGGAACCCTGCACACATCGTTTGGGGCCGTGAGTGACACCCCGGCTGGATCTCCTTGCAGATGGAACCCGAATAGGCGATAAACCTGGACGAGAGACTTGTGTGGTTAGTCAGGTCGTGGCCGACACCCTCGCTGGGCTTCCGCTTGAAGGTTGCCGAGTACATGTCGTGTAAACGGCGGTAAGTGGTGAGAGCGTGTGTGAAGAAGTACACCCCTGCAGGGTTAATATGATCTATTCGAATAGCCGTGTCCGCGGTAAAGGACTTCTGGGTTGCCTGTACAGTTCATAGACAAGTGAAAGTGGATACTCTAAAATACGCAAGATAAGCGTGCGTGCTATGGATGGCGTTCTCGTAGGGAGACGGGAGCGGATCCATAGTGGTGTATTGATATGGTGAATATGTGGACTCATGTGCGCCACCTCAAGAGTTACTTGCAGTCGTAGTTCAGGATAGCCACCGAGTCAAAGCTGGCTTGCTGCAGTTAAACCCCACCGTCCCCTTGTTGATAATGATGCATATGTAGTTAGATCTGATGTAAGTCTTGCTGGGTACATTTGTACTCACGTTGCTTAATTTATGTTTTTGCAGAGAGACTTCACTCTCGCTAGTAGTACCGCGTGGACTGCGACATTTAGCTTGTTACCTTAGCTACGATCTTGTGCCCTTAGCAGGATCTGGTAGATAGTCAGGCTTCTTAGCCTTTTTCATTTGTAGATGTCTGTATTCAGACATGTTAAGCTTCCACTTGTGCTTGACTTGTGTGCTCTGAATGCTGGGTCATGAGACCCATGTTTGTAATATCTCGCTCCTCGGAGCCTATTGAATAAATACTTGAGTTGTAGAGTCATGTTGTGATGCCATGTTGTATTTGCACATATCGAGCATATTGTGTGTATGTTATTAAAATGCTTGGTATGTGTGGGATCTGACTACCTGGTTGTTTATCCTTAGTAGCCTCTCTTACCGGGAAATGTCTCCTAGTGTTTCCACTTAGCCAGGGTAGCTTGCTACTGCTCCGGAACACTTAGGCTGGCCGGCATGTGTCCTTCTTCGTTCCTGTGTCTATCCCTTCGGGGAAATGTCACGCGATGAATACCGGAGTCCTGTTAGCCCGCTACAGCCCGGTTCACCGGAGTCCTGCTAGCCCAGTGCTACAGCCTGGATTCACTCGCTGATGACCGACACGTTCGATGTTGGGTCATGGATGCCTGTCCCTGTAAGTTTTTGCCACTTTGGGTTTACGACTAGCCATGTCAACCCGGGCTCCTTATCATATGGATGCTAGCGACACTATCATATACGTGTGCCAAAAGACGCAAACGGTCCCAGGCAAAGGTAAGGCGACACCCGTGGGGATACCGTGCGTGAGGCCGCAAAGTGATATGAGGTGTTACATGCTAGATCGATGTGGCATTGAGTCGGGGTCCTGACAAAACAACAATTGTGTGTTCAACATCTTTACTAACAGTAAATTGGCAGTACTCCATTATCTACTCCTGCAACTTCAACTACAATAACATCCTACAACTACTACAACAACATAAAACTACTATGCATCATCTTCCTACAACTACTCATCTTCAGCAGCAACAACATAAAATTCCTGTTTAGTTAAATTCATGTTAATAGCTTGATCTAACCACTCAAACAGAACAAGAGCAAGAAACCCAGAAATGAATCATGAATTGTTATTCATAGCTGAGGCAAATGAGGGCCCCATCTGTACAACAATCTGTTACAATTTGCATTTATTTACAAATAAAATGAAATGAACTGTCTTTCATTGGAACGGTGTACATTAGAGACAATATTCTCCACTACAAATTATTAAAATGTCATAAACAAAATGGCAGAGAGGAGAATGCTATTTCGACATTACCATCAATTGAGCTAGATTAGTCCAAACTAGTCACTGCATACTGGAGAAGCATTAGCAAATTGTGGTGTTGAAAATTGTGAGTAATTGCATGGCTTCGCAACAACCAAAATAAAATCGGCTCATAACACCTACTAATAAAAGCATAGAGGTATAAAACATGTTGACGTGTGCCATTCATACCAAAAAAACAAATATGGCAAGTAAGCCTGCTGCATAAGGTTTGTCCATGAAATGGGAAACAGATCAATGGTAGTCTGAAGACTCTCACGTTTGCCTTGAAGTGTTTCCCATTTGTCATTGTGATGCAGTGTCATCCAATCAAAGCTCTAATATTTTAAAACCTATTACAGTGGAGTGGTTTTGGGAGTTCAGTTCATCTCATTAGGATCTGGGATTTCCATAAGCAAACTAACACTCAGATGTAACATCTTCCACATCACTGAATGGATCCCCTAATTGTCTCTGCATTGTTACAAAATCTGTAAAATATGGCTATTTGGTAACGCTAAGTAAGCCTGCTGCTCCTTAGGAAGTTTGCCCACATCCTAGCTCATAGGGTATCGCGCGAGGGTGGGAGGAGGAAAACACTTACTGGTGCATTTCTCAGATTGTATTCATCTATACTAGCATTTTCAAATTACGAATATTGCATAGAGAGTGATCATTGTCTTGTTGTGGTAGCAGAGAGAGCACGCGACAGGGGCTGGGTGAGCGCGGTCTAGTGCGGCCGGGTGACAGCCGGAGGCGAGGTCAGGCAGTGGGCAGCACGGTGCAGCCGCGCGCGGAGCAAGGCCCGACCATGGCGGATAGTGGTGCGGCAAAATCACAGGGGCAGCGCTAGGGTTTGCAGGGGAAGGGGTGGAGGAGAAGGGAGGAATCACCTGGGGAGGGGATGGAGGAATGGAGGAAGACGCCGGCGTTGAAGCTCCGGCACCGGCTGGGCGTTGAAGCTCCGGTGACACGCGGTGGGCTCCTCCACGCGGGTGCCCTCGAGGCTTGGGCGGGAGCACATCGAGGGCGCGGGCGCGGGCGGAGGGGGGACGGCGAGGGAGGCGGCGCTCGGCTCGGGGAGGGGGTGTTGGGGGCGGTGGTGGCCGGGTGCGGCAGGGGCAGCGAGCATGGCTGGGGACGGTGAGCACGGGGGCGTGCAGGCGCGGCGGCGGCGTACGGTTGGGGCGGATTGGGTTAGGTCGAGTGGGGATCTAGCGAGGGAGGGGAATAGGTGGACTAGGGGGAAGCTTACTAATGGCGCACCCCACAGAGGTGCGCCATTAGAATGTTTTTTTATTACAGTTCGAGCACTCAGGTTATATTCCACCTAACCCAATCCACATCAGAACCCGCCCACTAGCCCGACTGGTCAGCACGCGGCACACACACCAGGAGGTCCTAGGTTTGATTCCCAGGCTCCCCAATATTTTTTTATGCATTTTAAATGGTGTTTGATATTTATTTGTGTTTAAATATGTTCAAACTTGTTTAAATCATAACAGTAATATTTTTTTATAAAAATAGTAATAATTTTTTTAAAAATATGTTCAAATTTGTTACTTGAAAATATCATCGGCGGCGGCGGTGGAGCGGGGGAGGGTGCGGGGGGTGCCCATTGGCGGCGGTGGAGCGGGGGAGGGTGAGGGGCGCTGGGTGCTCGTCAGCAGCGGTGGAGCGGGGAGGGTTGCGGTGGGTCGTTGGCGGCGGTGGAGCTAGCGGGGGAGGGTGCGGGTGGGATCGAGATGGAGGGGGATCGAGATCGAGATGGAGGGGGAATCGAGATTGAGATGGAGGGGGATCGAGATCAAGTGTCCTCATGAATTCAAAAAGTGCCCGTGAAATTTAAAAATATTCATGATATCAAAAAGTTCCCATGAAATACAATCGAGAAATGAAGACTACGATTTAAATACAATTGATCTTAGCTAGCTATCTGTTCACAATCTTCTTGCCCTTCTTTTTCGCAAATGGATTTCTTCTGTGGAACGGACGTCCTTTAGGTAGGGTGGTCCTTCTTCTTCTTGTGGTGTGTGCTGCTAGTTCATCGTCGTCGTCATGTTCGATCTTTGGGTCGCCGTACTTGTCGAAGTCTTGCTCATTGGCTACTCCATCCATTCCAATGATCTTCCTTTTGCCTCTCCTCACGACAACATGACTGGGCTTTGACGGGTCGGTAATGAAGAAGCATTGGTCCACTTGGGAAGCCAGTGCCCATGGCTCATTTTTCGCGGTGACATTTGCGCCCGCGGTCTTTGATTTGGCTTCGGGTATAACCATGGTGGTGAAATACCGGTCTTCTTTTAGGACGCTCTTGGCCCATATGACACAGAACATCGGGACCTTCTCTCCGGCGTAGCTCAGCTCCCAGATCTCCTCGATCCTTTCGTAGTATCTGCCCTTATCGTTACTGGTGTAGGATTCCATCGTTACCCCGGAGTTCTGATAACCATCACTCTTCATGTCCTTGTTCTCGGTGTAGAATGTGTAGCCGTTGATATCGTACGCCTCATATGTCATCAGATTGTGCTCGACGCCCTATGACAAGGCGAATATGAGTTGTTCTTCCGCGGAAGAATCCTCATGTAAAGGGTACGACAGAAGCATCTTCTTGAACCAACACGTGAAACATGAGTTGTGCTCTTTGATTATATCTCCGTCCATGCTCTGTTGGCCTCGGTCATTGCACGTCTTCTCAATAAAGGTTTTGTGCTCTACCACCCAAGGATCGACCACGTCTATGTGTTGTAGAGCGACTAGGTTTGCTCTTTCAAAGTCGGCGAGTCGACCCTCGAAGTCGACATGCATTTCGCGGCGACCCTCACGGTGACCCCATCCAGCGAGCCTGCCGAGGTGCCTGTTGACGGGCAGACCAACGGGGTTCTCGATGCCTAGATAATTCGTGCAGTAGGAGATGCACTCTTCGGTAAGAAAGCCGCTGGCTATACTTCCCTCTGGACGTGACATGTTGCGAACTTATCCTTTGATTACACCATTCATCCTTTCGAACGGCATCATGCTGTGCAAGAACGTCGGCCCGAGTTGGATGATATCCTCCACGATATGGACCAACAGATGCACCATAACATCGAAGAATGCGGGCGGGAAGTACATCTCAAGCTCGCATAGTATCACCACGATCTCTTCCTGTAGCCTTCTGAGTTGCCTCACGCCAATCGACTTCCGAGAGATGACGTCAAAAAAGTTGCATAGGCCAAATAGCGTTTCACAGACGTGCGCGTCCATGATCCCACGGATTGCAACTGGAAGTATCTACGTCATCAGCACGTGACAGTCGTGAGACTTCATCCCGTTGAACTTCTGCTTCCCTGGGTCTAGGTATCTGCTTATCTTCCCTGCGTAACCGTAAGGAAGTTTTACTCCTACGAGGCAGGTGAAAAACCGCTCGATCTCCTCCTAACTTAGAGTGAAGCACGCGGGAGGGTAGTCATTTCCGGTCTTCTTGGCCTTTTTGCCTTTGCGACGAGTTTCTGTGTCCTGCTTCGCCTCATCGTCACCATCATCATCATCATCATCATCATTAGCGTGAAGCTCCTACCTGCTGCCCATTGATTTCAAGGCTGCCCTTACTTTCGGCCCATCTTTGGTCCTCTCTGGCATGTTGAGCAGGGTACCAAGCAGACTCTCGCACACGTTCTTCGTGATATGCATGGCATCAAGGCTATGAGGCACACGGTGGATCTTCCAGTACGGCAAGTCCCAGAAAACAAACCTCGTTTTCCATACCTTCAGCAGCGGCTCTGGCGCCTTTCGCTTCTTTCCCGGCTCTGGCGCATTTTGCTTCGTTCCCGACAGTGGGTAATCTTTCCAATTTTTCAACAGCTCGTCTATTTCCTCGCCGCTCCTCATACGCGGGCGTTTTCGGGGTTCGGTTTCACCATCGAACTGATCCTTGCGTTTCCTCCACGGGTCATCATCGCGAAGCCACCTTCGATGTCCCATGAACACGGTTTTCGAAGACCCGGGATATCTATCTAGCTGGCGATACGTTGTGTCATCCATGCACCTTACGCATCCAGAAAATCCGTGGACTACCTGCCCCGCGAGATATCCGTAACCGAGATAGTTGTGCACCGTCGTGAGCAGTACGGCTCTCATAGGGAAATATTCTTTCTCTGCAGCGTCCCACGTATTGTCTGGCGTTTTCCACAGCGTGTCTAGCTCCTCTTTGAGCAGCCCCAGATACGATGTCGTTCCCTGGTTGTTTCGGCCCTTTAATTAGCATACTCATGTGAATGTACTTCCTCTTCATGCACAACCAGGGGGGAAGGTTGTACATCCACACAAACACATGCCAGGTTCTATGTGTGCTTCTCTGGCTGCCAAACGGATTGACTCCATCGGTGCTCGCACCCAGCACGATGTTCCTTGGATCCTTCCCAAATTATGGGTATTCGAAGTTCAACGCTTGCCACTGGCTCGCATCCTTAGGGTGACTCAGCATCTTGTCTTTTTTATTTATCTTCGGATCATTTCCGTCATCTTCCCGCTTCTTCTCCTCCCTATTCGCGTGCCAACGTAGAAGCTTTGCTACCTTAGGGTCCGCGAAATACCGCTGCAGACAAGGAGTGATCGGAAAGTACCACACCGATTTTCGAGGAGCTTTCTTCCTCTTCTTGTATCGAGTGACGCTGCACATCGGAAATATGGTAGACTCCGCGTGCTCGTCCCGATAAATGATGCAATTGTTCATGCACACATGGTATTTCACGTGCGGTAAATCCAGAGGGCACACGATTTTCTTTGCCTCCTCGAAACTCCTCGAAACTGGTCGGGCACTTCCCCTTTGGAAGAGTTCGTGCTAGAATGACATGTTCTCGTCGAAGCATGTGTCAGTCATTTTGTGTTTTACCTTCATCTCCAGAGCCATGAGCGTTACTTTCAGGTGGGTATCCTTGGGCCTGCATCCTTCATACAATGGAGTAACCACGTCTATCTCCAGCTGATCCAACTTGGCTTTCTCTCGGGCGGCAGCTCTTGTGTTATCCGTCTGCTTGAGAAGCAGCTCTTGAATATGAGGGTCCTGCACCCAGCCTCCATCGTCGTCTGCTCCGGCATCTTCATCTTCATGATCATGCCCTTCATCTTGATCTTCCTCATCATCATGTACGACATCTTCTACATGATGACTGTGTACATCATCACCGTCGTGATCATGTCCTGGAGATTCTTCATCTTCTCGCCCGCCCTCGCCACAGTGGTTGTCTTGTTGCCCTTCCTCATTTCTTGCCCGGCCCCCATGGACGACTTCATAGTCATCTTCATCACCTTGCCACCGATAGCCATCCATGAAACCACGCAAGAGCAGGTGTTCCCGCACCTGCCCGGAATCCGGGTCCGTAATAAGGTTCTTCAACTTGCATCTTTGACACGAACATCTTATCTCCGTCTCGTTCTTTTGAAGCATCTCGGCCTTTGTGGAGCTCAAAAACCTATTCACGATGCCTTCGGTCATGGTGCGGACCATGGTCACCCGCGGGGTAGAGCAAAACGATATTTTAGAACCAAGAAAAAATTTGGCATGACATTCCCTAAAAATAGGACCAAAAAGAATGCATAGTGCCAAAATTCACGCCGAAACGGAAATGAATCAACATTCCGGCAAAATATTGGCAACTATCGCATTTCAAATACCGGTACCTGCAAACACAAACATATATGCAACACCACAAACACATGCAACACCACAAACATACATAGATCTAGCTAGGCCACAAAAAGTGCATGTGCACGTTGTTGGAGCGAGCTAGGGAGAAAAAAGTAGATCTACATCATGAAGATAGCTTTCCCCTTACTTACCTATCAAAAAAAGGTAATTTCACCACTTAATTTGGATGAATCTATGGTGCAAATGAGGTGAGGAGGAGGAGGCAGCCGAAAGCTTGGAGAAGGAGGTGGAGGGAATGAAGTGGGGAAAGTGAGTGGGCAGGTGTGGCTGTCCAAAATATCTTGTTGGGGTCCTAGGTTACTAATGGCGCACCACCTGCAAATGCGCCATTAGTAACCTTGGTTACTAATGGTGCACCTGCAGGTGGTGCGCCATTAGTAGTTTTGCAAAAAAGTAAATATATATATATATATATATATATATATATATATATATATACTAATGGTGCACCTGCAGTTGGTGCGCCATTACTAGTTTAAACTAGTAATGGCGCACTGTGACACGATGCGCCATTATTAGTTTTGCAAAAAAAAGAATAAAAAAAATACAGTACTGGCGCACTCTGTGGCTGGTGCGCCATTAGTATGTATGTAAAAATGAAAAAAAATTAATCACTAGTGGCGCACCTTTTGTCAGGTGCGCCATTAGTGTCTTCCACACTAATGGCGCATCGCCAAGTGGTGCGCCATTTGTATATAGTAGTGGTGCACTACTTCTCTGGTGCGCCATTAGTGTCCATCCCATCTATAGCCCTTTCCTAGTAGTGTCGCGGTGATGATGATGGCCCCCGGCGGTGTTCCGGCGCCACCGGAAGCAAGGGGGAGAGAGCCCCCCTTCTTCTTCTTCTTCCTTGAACTCCTCCCTAGATGGGAGAAGGGTTTCCCCTTTGGTACTTGGCTCCCATGGCTTGGGAGGGGCAAGAGCCCTCCGAGATTGGATCTATCTCTCTGTTTCTGCGTTCTCAGATTCTTCCCCTTCACCGTTTCTTTTATATCTGGAGATCCCTAACTCCGATTGGGGTGAATCTTTCGCCCAGATTTTTCTCGTAAAATTAGCTTTCTTACGGCAAATGAAGGGTGTCAACTGCCTTACGAGGTGACCAGGAGAGTCCAGGGCACGCCCCCTGTCTCCTGGCCCCCTCGGGCACCGTCTCGCATTGATTTTACTTCCCAAAAATCACAAATATTCCAAAATAATTCTTCGTCCATTTTTATCCCATTTGGACTCCTTTTGATATTGGGTTTCTGCGAAACAAAAAACATGCAATAGACAGGAACTGTCACTGGGCACTGGATCAATATGTTAGTCCCAAAAATAATATAAAAAGTTGCCAAAAGTATATGAAAGTTGAAGAATATTGGCATGGAACAATCAAAAATTATAGATACGACAGAGACGTATCAGGACGCTACTTCGGTCATGGCCCGTAATAAAGTTCATGACCCTTTAGTCAGTACGAACCATTCATCCTTCCTAAATATACGCACAGGTTATTGCATACCTTGGCTATACTCCAGCTGCTTCTTCACATGGCCGAGCTCTTCCTCGGCCCGCTCCAGATTCTGCTTCAGTCCGGAGACTTCCGCAGTGTGAGCGGTCGCAGCCAGTAGTGATGCCTGCTTATTCACATAGACATATTAGATTAGACTCCTATGAAAATTATTTGATCCTCTGTTCGGTTTTTCTTCCCGAACACCGGACAGAGCATCAAGGGCTACTGTCTGTACTGTGACATTCTTTTACAGTTATACTACTTACCTCAAAGCCCGTTAGAAGGCTAGTGCAGGCTTCGGTCAATCCGCTTTTCATGGACTGGACCTTTCCAATCACCGTACCCATCAGAGTACGGTGTTCTTCAACACTGGAAGCGCCTTTCAGCGCTTGTGCCTCTGGTTGGACAGAAGTCACCGGTGGGATAGGTGCGCCCTTTCCCTTCGAAGGGGGTTGCTTGCCTGATTCCGGAACTGTAGGAATCTCCGGAATTATATCCAGATGATGGCCGAATTGAATACGGCCCCCATTATCAGTGTCCATGGGGATCTGCTCCCCCATGTGTCCGGCAGCTAAGGCTTCACCCTCTGGTGCCTCCCGAATGACCGCCAGATTCTCCCTTGGGACGGGGATCCTTCGGGACGAAGCTTCAGTGCCATCCAGGTCCCAGGGGGAGGTGGCCGATGGAAGAGTCCCGCTGTCCATTGCCGCTGGGTCCAGGAATCCTTTGATAAGGACCGCTCGAGGCGGGACTGAGCCAGACTATAAATGCATGATTAAAGCACATTAAAACAATAAAGTAAAGAATCTGGATACAAGTATGTGTCCAGACACTTATAATTCAGCCAAGGGCTTCTCCATGGGTTTCCACTCCCAGCTGCTGTTGGTGGCTGCTGTGGAGCTGTCCGGAAAGAAAGCTTTCCCTTTCTTGGATACCTCGGCCTCCGGATGCGTGGAGGCGGTCCGTTTCATTTCTTGGGGGAATGGTTTTGTTCCTCTTCCTCCTCCTCGTCGTCTTCAGCAACGGAGTAGTGAGCCTCGGTGTATTCGGACATCGCGTCCGAAGTACCCTTGCGATGGAGACCACCTCTGGTCCCCTTGGCCTTCTTCTAGGCCTTCTACTCCGGCACCTCATAAGGTGCCGGAAATAGCATCTTCGTCAGGAGCGGGGTTTCTGGCCCTTCGGGCAACGGAGCCGGACAGTCAATCTGCTCTAATATCTCCGTCTAGTCCTGAAATAATTGATAGGGAGACTTAGATGCTTTCCTCGAATGTGCATGTAAAGGGTACACCTTGAAAACATGAAAGAACTTACCGGATTTATAGGGTGAGTTAGGTCGTGCCCACGATCCTCGTTCGTGGCCGGCAGCACCTTGTTGGCCTTGAAGAGCACCTTCCAGATATCTTCGTGCATCGTGCCGAAGATCTCTAGTGGGGTCTGGTGCTTGGCCAGGTCATACTTCTGCAGATAGCAAGTCCGGCATTGGCACGGAAGAATCTGGCGGACGAGCATAACCTGGATCACGTTGATGAGCTTGACTTTCCTGATGATTATATTCTGGACACGCGTCTGGAGCGCTGTCAGCTCGTCCGGAGAGCCCCAGGCCAGGCCCTTCTCTTGCCAGGAGGTGAGCTGCATCGGGACTCCGGATCGGAACTTGGGGAGCCGCCGCCCAGTTGGTGCTGCGTGGCTTGGTGATGTAGAACCACCCCGACTACCACCCTTTTACGGTCTCCACAAAGGAGCCTTCGGGCCAGGCGACATTGGGCATTTTGCCCACCATGGCGCCTCCGCACTCCGCTTGTTGGCCGCTCACCACCTTCGGCTTTACATTGAAGGTCTTTAGCCATAGGCCAAAGTGAGGTGGGATGTGGAGGAAGGCCTCGCACACGACAATAAATGTCGAGATGTTGAAGATAGAGTTGGGGGCCAAATCATGGAAGTCTAGCCGATTGTATAACATTAGTCCGTGGACAAACGGGTGGGAGGGAATCCCAGCCCGCGAACGAAGTGCGTGAGGAACACAACCCTCTCATGGGGCTCTAGGGTATGGAAGATCTGTCCCTTGGCCGGAAGTCGATGAACGATGTCCTTGGCCAGGTACCCGGTGAGGGAGTCCTGGATTAGGGGGTCCTCGGACAGCCGGACTATATACTTTGGCCGGACTATTGGACTATGAAGATACAAGATTGAAGACTTCGTCCCGTCTCCGGGTGGGACTCTCCTTTGCGTGGAAGGCAAGCTTGGCAATTCGGATATGTGGATCTCCTTCTCTGTAACTGACTCTGTGTAACCCTAGCCCCCTCCGGTGTCTATATAAACCGGAGGGTTTTGTCTGTAGGACAACAACAATCATAATCATAGGCTAGCTTCTAGGGTTTAGCCTCTACGATCTCGTGGTAGATCAACTCTTGTAATACTCATATCATCAAGATCAATCAAGCAGGAAGTAGGGTATTACCTCGTGTCCCCTGCCTCCTGTTACCATTAGCCTTAGACGCACAGTTCGGGACCCCCTACCCGAGATCCGCCGGTTTTGACACCGACATTGGTGCTTTCATTGAGAGTTCCATTGTGCTGTCACGATAAGGCTTGATGGCTCCTTCAATCATCTGCAATGATGCGATCCAGGGTGAGGTTATTCTCCCCAGACAGATCTTCGTATTCGGCGGCTTCATATCGCAGGCCAACCCGCTTGGCCATCTAGAGCAGATTGATAGCTACACCCCTAGCCATCAGGTCAGGTTTGGAAGCTTGAACTATGCTGCCGACATCCGCGGACACTTGATCTTCAACGGATTCAAGCCCATGTCAGGTGCGCCAAACAGTCACGACGAGCATGACTTAGATCTGCCATCGGACAGTGTTCGGGAGATCACACATGCGGCTGCCCCGACCCTCAATCCAGAGCAGATCGTGCCATCCGAGGATGGGTGAATGGACCCCGCCACAGAGGCCCCACACTCAGTGGCGATAGAGCCGAACACTTGCTTCATCTCCTATAAGGCTGGTGTCATCGGACCCTCGGACTCGTCTCCGACCACAGGCTCTGAACCGCGTGCATCCGTGCCTATCGAATCTGATTGGGCACCGATCATGGAGTTTACCTCCACGGATATCTTTCAGCACTCACCTTTGGGTGATGTGCTAAATTCATTAAAGTCTCTCTCCTTGTTAGGAGACTCTTCACCAAACTATGTCCGGCTGGAGTGGGAAGCGGACGACGAAGAAATTCGTTCCCCACCCACCACCCACTTGATAGCCACTATCGATGACTTAACCGACACGCTTGACTTCGACTCTGAAGACATCGACGGTATGGACGACGATGCAGGAGAAGAACAGGAAATACCGCCTAAAGGGCACTGGACAGCCACCTCATCATATGATATATACATGGTGGATACACCCAAGGAAAATAACGGCGAGAATGCAACGGAGGGTAACCCCCTTGAGAAGCAACCAAAGCAACGACGTCGGCACCGCTCCAATTCCCGCCTCAGCAAAAACAGCGATAACAGCGCAAGAAAGGATAATACCCCGGTCAACTCCAAAGTAAACGACGACCCCATGGACCCAGTGATAGAGCAGGATGAGACAAGGGACGACGAACATAGTCCGGAACCAATGTCCAATCACGATGATGCCGAGGGTAAAACTCATCAACCTGTCTCATGAGAGGAGAAAAGTCCGGACGACGATGCACACATCATCCCAGAAAGGCACTTGGAACAAGAAAACCTCCATAGAAGGCTTATTGCCACCACGAGGAAATTGAAGAAGCAGAAGCAAAGGCTAAAGGTTGCGCAGGACACACTCAACCGTAGATGGAACAAAGTGCTCGACACTAAAGAAAAATACGGTGGCGATCGCCACACAAAGAGCTATCCATAGAGCAAGCTGCTGCCCGAATTCGACGACAAGGCTATAGAGCCCATCCAGCTGAAAAATAAAACGACCGCTCAGCCGGACCGACCACCCAGTGGCCGCGACAAGGTGGCTAATGATGCCGCACATAAGTCAGCACACGATTTACATGAGCACCTGGACAAAAAAGCCGGTATGGCCAGGTCCATTTATGGATCTAGGACGCGTGCTCCGGAACAGGATCATGGCCGCCCAAATGACTATACCGACCGAATAATAGCTCGGAATCAAAACTGAACACTACAACCGTCAGAAGAATCCCATGACACATCCAAATACAAGGGCACTGCACACCCCCTGTGCTTCACCGATGAGGTGCTGGATCATGAATTTCCAGAGGGATTCAAACCTGTGAACATAGAGGCATACGACGGAACGGCAGACCTTGGGGTCTGGATTGAGGACTTTATCCTTCACATCCACATGGCTCACAGAGATGATATCCATGCAATCAAATACCTGCCCCTCAAGTTGAAAGGACCAGCTCGACACTGGTTGAAAAGCCTCCCAGGAAACTCAATTGGAAGTTGGGAAGAGCTTGAGGATGCTTTTAGGGCTAATTTTCAAGGGACCTATGTCCGACCTCTGGATGCAGACGATTTAAGTCACATAATTCAACAGCCCGGAGAGTCAGCCTGAAATCTTTGGAACAGATTTCTCACTAAGAAGAATCAAATCGTCGACTGCCCGGATGCCGAAGCCTTAGCGGCTTTAAAGCATAGTGTCCGGGACGAATGGCTTGCCAGACACCTCGGCCAGGAAAAGCCAAGGACAATGGCAGCCCTAACAAGTCTTATGACCCGCTTTTGTGCGGGCGAGGATAGTTGGTTGGCCCGTAGCGGCACCAGTGACCCAGGCACATCCAAAGTCAGGGATGGCAACTAGAAGCCGCGACGCAATAAAATAAAGCGTCGAAACAATGAAGACAGCCCAGATAACATGGCGGTCAACGCCAGATTCAGGGGCTCTCGACCCGGTCAACGGAAGAAGCCATTCAAAGACAGCAGAGATGGACCGTCCAGCTTAAACAAAATTCTAGACAGATTATGTCAGATTCATGGCACCCCTAAAAAACCTGCAAATCATACCAACAGAGAATGCTGGGATTTCAAGCTGGCCGGATAGCTAAATGCCGAATACAAAGGGAGGGAGACGCCAAGTGAAGACGAGGATGAGCCTCGCCAGACGAACACTGGGGGACAGAAAAAATTCCCACCAGAAGTCAAAACAGTGAATATGATTTACGGAACTCACATACCAAAGAGGAGGCATAAGCGCGCACTCCGAGACGTATACACTGTAGAGCCTATTGCCCCAAAGTTCAATCCTAGGTTGGCCTGCCCGATCACTTTTGATCGCAGGGATCATCCGACTAGTATCCGGCACGGAGGATCGGCTGCCTTGGTGCTCGACCCAATAGCTGACGTTTACCAACTCACCCGAGTCCTTATGGATGGAGGCAGTAGTCTTAATCTGATATATCAGTACACTGTCCACAAAATGGGGATAGACTCGTCAAGAATTAGCCAAAGCAATACTACCTTTAAAGGAGTAATACCAGGCATAGAGGCCCGCTGCACGGGCTCTCTAGTACTAGAGGTTGTATTTGGTTCTACTTCGAGCTCTGGTAAGGTACACATAAATAACATGTATATCACATAGACCTTTGTTCACCTTGACATCCTTCTTATCCGCCAAATACTTGGGGCAGTTCCTCTTCCAGTGACCAGTCTGCTTGCAGTAGAAGCACTCAGTCTCAGGCTTAGGTCCAGATTTGGGTTTCTTATCTTGAGCAGCAACTTGTTTGCCGTTCTTCTTGAAGTTCCCCTTATTATTCCCTTAACCCTTTTTCTTGAAACTGGTGGTCTTATTGACCATCAACACTTGATGCTCCTTTTTGATTTCTACCTCCGCAACTTTTAGCATTGCAATGTGACACCCCAAAAATTTGGCCTGGTTTTATTTAAAATTTTGCCAGGATTTAAAACTTTGGATTTCTGAGCTCCATTTTGATTTTTTTAAAAAAAAAATCATTTCCTTCCCTGTTATGATGAGTTTTTCCCAGAGAGAAAACTTTTCAATTAAGTTGTTAGACTTGTTTAAGCTCTCAAGAAAAACTTTGCTGTTATCAGTGTAATTAATTAAATAATTAAGTGGCTTGATCTTTATTTTCTGGGAAATGGTTGTCAAGGTTAATTGACCATATTTGAACTACAACCATTTGATGGACTCACTTAAAATTTCCACAAAAATTTGGAGATGTCATGTGATGTTTTTGATTAACTTTTATGCAAAAATATATTTCTTTCATAAAATATTTTGAGCCCTGCACTCAATTTTTCTTCTCTGGTCCAGAGTGCATGTTGCACTACAACCTATTTAAATATTTCTTTAAAACTTCTACCAAAATTAAGGGAGGTCAGTAGGAGCATATTATTTCACTTTGTGCAAAAACCTATTTATGTTCTTTTAAAAATTTGAGTGGATCAACCTCATTTCCATTCTGGTCCAATTTGAGGATTTGTACAGCAACCACCATTTTAGTTGCTCCTATACCCTTAATTATTTCTCCTACTTGTAGTCCCCCATGTTAAACCCTTAAGTCCAAGAGCATGCACCTTTTGGATCATTTTTGGTTCATGAAATAATGCTATTTATTTCCTGTCCAGGATTGAAGTTTTGTAAAACTTGCACTAGCATGTTTCCCCTTTTGTCCAACTAACCTCACCACTCTCTTTTGCATCTAAAGAGACCCCCATCTGGAGTTTTTGGCCACCCCAAGACATGCCTAAGTGCCCTTGGCATTTTGCCAAACACCTGGAGAGCATGACCAGTTCTGGCATGATTGTGGCATTGCACTATGAACTTGCACCTTTGATCAAACCAGCATGTCCACTAGGCTCCCCGTTCCCTCTAACCTAGGTCTGTTAATTGCCAGCCTCGACCGCGACCTCTAGCGTGCTCCGACATAGTTTCGAACACGTCCCGTGCACGCCCGGAGCGCGAGCAGAGCGCGCGTATTGCAGCCACGCACCCGAGCCGACACGCCGGCCCCACGGCTTTGGCTCGCTCTGCAGCACCACGCCACGCGCTCCCCTTCTCGCAGCAACGCGCCAAGCAGCCCCCGCTGCGCCCGGCAGGCCAAGAGCTAGCCGCCGCCGCCGCCCGACAGCCCTGCGCCGTGCAGCACCGCCCAAGCCACCCCGGCTCACCACCTGGCCCTTGGAGCAGTGCCCTCTCGTCCACTAGCTCTTGCCGTCATCCCCAGCCGCGCCACGTTGCCCTGCAAGCCACAGTAGGGCGGTTCGCCAGCAAGCTTATCCCCGGCCGCCGCAAACCGACATGGCCACGCTATAAAAAGGGACCCCGAGCCCCTCTGAGCACGCACGCACCCTCAGGCTACCCCCATGGCACCCCCATAGCCCGCAATCGTCCGGGAAGCGTCGTCTTCTTCATCTCCGGCAACCACGGCCGCCACCACTGCCCCGGCCAATTCGGCACCACCAAGGCCTCCCACTCTTCGTTCTCTCCACCAAGAACCCCCTCATCCTCCCGTAAACCTTCCCCCTACACCATTTCGATCGAGAACCACCGCCGCCCCGAAAACCACTTTGCACCGAAACCTCCCTCCGCAGCGAAGCTCACCGCCGACGACTTCTTCCACCACTGTCGACCCCTCGACCACCGGGAGAAACTCCCCAGCCGTGCGGATCCATCCCCGCCCTCCAGAGGCCGCGAGGAGCCGCCGCTCGCCGGCGTTGGTCGCCGGAGTCCCGCCTCCGCTCGGGACAGAGGAAGAAGGAGGAGGGCGGACTGGTCAAACCTGACTAGTGGGCCCATTGGACACACTGTCAGTGACCCTGCGCCTATCCATGTCGGTTAAGTGAAGACGTATTAACCCCAGTACGTCTCCCATTTTCGAAGACGTATTCCGCCGAAACGTTTCCTTTTCTGTTTTATTTTAAAAACAGATTTTGACCAGAACTTTGACTAGCTATAACTTTTTAAATATAAGTCCAAATGAGTTGATTCTTTTTCCTACCTTCTTCAAATTTGGTCTAGTTTATTTTAAGATTTATTTAAAAAAATTTCAAACAACTTTTTGGTTCTGTTTTTGAAATATGTGTTAATTCAAATATATTTTAAAATAGGATTTTGGGAGAGAGAAGAAACTTTCAAAAGTTTGGAGAGCACCCTGCCCTTCCACACATTGAAGGCAAGCATTCTGAATTCTGGCATAATATTTATGGTGTGATCATTGATGCATTTATAACTCCACCGCATTTCGAAGGACTTGTTATTTCATGTGATATGATCATATGCATGGGTGCATGTTACTGATTTCCATGCTGTTGGTAATGGACACACTTGTGATGATAATCACCCTCATGAGCTTTACATGCATACCGGCAGGAACCCGGGGAAAACCTCTGCCTTGGGTAGGTATGAGTGTCGCCGGTCTCCGTCGGGACGGTTCTGTCTGGTATGGCATGGTAAGGTGATATGAGTGGTGACTCTGTTTGATGATATATATTTGTTATTCTAATCATGAAGGGAATACTTGAACCTCCTGAGTCGACCGTAGATCGAGTCTTGTTCCAGTAACCCCCATACTTGTTTCGTACTACCACTCGTCTCTACAGCGAGTAGAGTACGGTTCAGTAAGTTGTCAACCCCTTTCTAGCACACACCGTACACAGAGGCCATGGTGGAAGATACCGGTTGTAACTGGTAGGCAGGCCACCTGGTCCGGGAGCATGGGTGTTTCCGGTTGGGACCGAGAGGGGAGGCCACCCCGTAGAGCGCGCGATATAAATTTGATCCCATGCTACGCGAGGTTGTAGCCTCCCCACTTAGAGTTTGCTTAACAGGTGTCGTGGGTGATTCCAGGCACGTGTGTGATAAGCTGGTGTGTGCAAGTTAGGTGTGTTTTCAACAAAAAGACCGTAGACGGAATTAGTACCGATGGACTAAAGAAATCCGTTACTCGTGGGTAAAGAGTACACCCTCTGCAGAGAATAAACCTATTCGAATAGCCGTGTCCATGGTTAAGGATTACAGTCTGGGATGGGTCAGGTGTCGGTCTTAGTGTCGCTCTTCGGAGGTGAAACGGTTAACCAGAAAATGGAATTACTACTCGTGACTTGTGATATCTATGATTATTATTATTATTGACTAACCCGTGATATTATTACCGAGTATCTCTGGGATGGTTCTACCTCCGGGATATTCATTATGATTATTTCTTTTAAAGCCCTTTATGTGGTGTCGCTCAGACGCCCGACTGAGGCATTTCTTTTAAAGCCCTTTATGTGGTGTCTCTCAGACGCCTGACTGAGGCATTTCTTTTAAAGCCCTTTATGTGGTGTCGCTCAGACGCCCGACTGAGGCATTTCTTTTAAATCCCTTTATGTGGTGTCGCTCAGACGCCCGACTGAGGCATTTCTTTTAAAGCCCTTTATGTGGTGTCGCTCAGACGCCCGACTGAGGCATTTCTTTTAAAGCCCTTTATGTGGTGTCGCTCAGACGCCCGACTGTGGCATTTCTTTTAAAGCCCTTTATGTGGCGTCGCTCAGACGCCCGACTGTGGCATTTCCTTTAAAGCCCTTTATGTGGTGTCGCTCAGACGCCCGACTGTGGCATTTCTTTTAAAGCCCTTTATGTGGCGTCGCTCAGACGCCCGACTGTGGCATTTCCTTTAAAGCCCTTTATGTGGTGTCGCTCAGACGCCCGACTGTGGCATTTCTTTTAAAGCCCTTTATGTGGCGTCGTTCAGACGCCCGACTGTGGCATTACTTGATTATTTGTTTCATAAGTTTTTATACTACCATGTTATTGCAATTTTATAAATAACTTGCTTGCACGCATCAGAATTTCATTTATCTATTGTGACTGACGTCATGAGCATAAAATATTTTAGCACATCATTGTTATATTATACCTGTGTTCATAATGTTTGCGAGTACATTCAAAGTACTCACTGGCTTGTCCCTGGCTATTGTCTTGGCCAGATTTTCTTGCACGGAGAGGAGTGACGCGATGACAGCCCGGAACCTAAGCAATGGAGATAGCAGCCTCGCGAAGATAGGAGTTAACCTGGTCAGCTGTTCCTGTGGGAATTGGAGTCCCATAGACACTAATGATCCTCAAACCGCTTCCGCCATCAACCTCTAGAAACCATTTGTTGTACTCATAGGCCAGAATGGCCTTGTACTACATATTATTATTTTTTCTGCTTGGAATTTCTGTATCAAGTTGGGAGCCTCATCAGCTAACAGTAATCCTGGGGCTGATGAGCGCGACGGTCTCTTCTGGAAATTTATTACCCGGAAAACCGGTCGCGACAGACTTGGTATCAGAGCCAGGCTGACCATTGGCTAATCCTATCTTAGCCCGGTCAATAAACTTAGGCAAACCAACCCACCAGACCTCAACCAAACCCCAGCCAAGCTTCTCGTGCAAGATAGCCACACAGTGACCCAACACCTTTTCGCAGTCGGTGCCCAACCTATCAACCGCACCTGTCGCTCATGCGCCAGTGACCGGCCCCTAAATAGTCCTTTCTCGCAAGCGTTCGAAGGAAGATTCCGTCCCCTTTTTCCTATAAAAAGGGCGCGCTAACACCAAACCAGCACCGCACAGCCGCTACCCCAAACCGAGCCACAATGCCTGGACCTATAGTGCACAACGAAACCACAGCAACCAACCTTGGAGGTTTTGTGACCATCCTCGCAAACCTCACCCGTCGTTCCTACGCATTAGAGGAGCCACCAGAATATGTTGTGTATCAAGGACCCATGAGCGGTGAAGACCGCCAATTCTGGGCCACTGTGCACATTTACGGTAGGAGTCTAGCACCCGAGCGTCCCTACCGGTTCACCGGAAGGACAACTTCCTTTGAGCCACAAGCCATCCAGCTAGCCGCTCGAGAGGCTATAGTTCATCTCAGGCACTTGTCGCCTAGAGTTAACTGTCGCTCGTTCCACTACTATCCCAGACGTGAAGGGTATGGTAGACCACCCCAAGTTTCCAATGGAGATCACGAGACGGACCCCGCATTGTTGCACCTAGTGCGCTATGTAAATGCACTAGAGGCACTGTTCGACCAGATCACTATTGATCTAACCGCAGCTCGTGGAGAGCTGGTTCGTCGAGCCCCGGCAAGAGGAGAAAACGAGCCCAACACCGACAACCCAGTCGTGCTGTTTGGACAACCAATTGAGACCCCGAGATCTGCCCCAACCATCGGCCAAGATGCTGCGATAACCCCAGAGGTGCTTCGTCGCATTTTGGGAGCACACTCCAATGGGGTTGTGGCCAACAATCCCCGCAATGGTCATTCTCACTACCCCGACTCTGCAGTTCCTCCGCCATCTCCGACTAACCCCGGCAGGGAGACACATGGAGAAGCCTCGGCATCCACCAGGCACGCCCGTTTAGACATAAACGAAGTAGACTAAGCCGTATGAGTAGCACCAAGTTTCAGTGTATCATCGCTTTGTAATCATGCGACCGTGCATATTAACGCAGCCTGTCTTTGTGCCTCTGTTTTAATAATAGCCTTGCCTGTTTAGTCAGCGCATAGCTGCATATCCTTCCCGGCACAACTACCAAAACCAGCCCGACAACAACCACAGTAACACGTCTCTTTATGAGATATGTGTATCTCTGACACTGAACCGACCTTTGGAGCTAAGCTGGCAGATTTATTACCTTTCACCACAGTAAAACGATCCGGCTCCATTGCTATATAAAGGCCACCTTGTGACCTTACCCCAGCAAACCTCACTTTGCGCACAACACTCACGCTTCATCCTGTCATGCCGAACCCCAGCATTCATCTGAGAACCCCAGATGCAACCCCAGGTAGCTTTGTCAAAATATTGTGGGACTTTACCCGCGATACCATGGGTTCTACCCAGCCACCCCAGTACGAGCTGTTCAAATCAAGGATCACCCCATCCACCTCGGAATATTGGGCAGCAGTACACATTCCTCCTGTAGACCCCAACCAAGATCCAATAGAAGTTTCCTTCGTGGGGAAATCTATGCCAACCCCACCCTTGGCCATAGAAGCTGCTGCGAAAGAAGCGATTGCTCGTCTTCGATCCGCAGTACCCTATGCCCGCGAACGAGGATATTATTACTTTCTGAGCCGTGCAGCACCCGGAGAAGTAACGTCTTTTCCCGATGGGCGTATTGAGAGAGACCCAGTTCTGGCCAACCTTATCCAGTACATCATTGCTCAAGAGCATTTAAACCAGCGAGTGATGGATTATCTCCAGAGCCTCGCAGATTTAAATCCTCAGGTTGCCATCGGCAGACCACTGAGACCCGACACGGAGAGACGCATACACCGACTGGTCAATCCACTTCCTCCAATAGAAGAGGAGTGTATTCCTCTACCAGAGACATTTTATCAGGACCCCGTCCAGTTACCGTTTTCATTTTAGACGTCACTACTGTATTTGTTCTTTGCAGCATTTAATTATGTGTGTGACTTATGCGTAATACCCTGAGTTTGTACGACAAATCAATTATTTGGCTTCTACTTATGTGTGTAGTTTTTGTTGTGGTTTATGCTCTCTTAAATTAACTGCTCTTCCCTCGCGAAATCCTGGAGTGAGATTTCTTTTCCCTAATTTGCTACACCTGCCACTTCACGACATGGATTAATTATTTTCACTCAGCACCACGAGCAGTCTCACAACCATAATCTTTCGGACACATACACTGTCTGCAAAACTTTGCAACGGTGTTACATCCAGATAATCACCCCCTAACAACAGTTAGCACCCGACATACTTCATCTACTCCTCATGATCACCACCACCGCGGAGAGCCAACACCCAAGCCGCAGCATCGCAATACTCGTCGAAGATCATCGCGCACAGGAGCACAGAGAGCCCCAGCAGCGTCGCCAGCCCTCCGCATATTAGGATCACAAACCAGTCCGGCATCGCCTCCGCCATTAGAGCCTCGACCGAGCTTCTGTAAGCAGTAATGGAGAAAGGAGGAGGAGAAGTGAGGCCAGGTGTGAGGAAGAAGAGAGAGGCACCCCGGCCGTTTTTATAGCTCGAGCTCGGTGTACGGTGGGCGAAGTCCACCAACGCCGCTCGTCGCCGATCGCCAGTGTTCGGAGTCGAATCCGCGAGCAGTGCCGACAGCGCACTGGCCCGCGAGGTGAGTGCACGCTGCACCGGCAGCTAACACGCCGCGCACTACCACGGTACGGCCTAGATGCCCTACGCATTAGGCATCGCCGGTGGAGAAAGCGCGAGATAGCGCGTGGGAGAGAGGAGGAAGAGAGAGCCAGAGGTAGAAGGAAGAGCCAGTGGGAGAAGAAGAGGCTGACAGTGGGCCCCGGGTCCACCTGTCGGCCAGAGAGAGCACTGTGCTCTCGGGTACGACCAGCGTATATTTAAATTTAGAAGATTATTCTAAATTTTTTATCCAGCGTAGAAATCACCCGGTTTTGTCCCGAACCGTAGACTTTTCCGCGCAGCCCCGGTTTTCACACTGTGGTTTTTCACCACTTATTGGCCTCTCACTGTAGCCACTTTTATTGCGTATAGTTTTCTTAAAACAGTTTTTAACAAATCTCGAGGACGAGATTTTTCTTAAGGGGGGTAGTATCTGTGACACCCCAAAAATTTGGCCTGGTTTTATTTAAAATTTTGCCAGGATTTAAAACTTTGGATTTCTGAGCTCCATTTTGATTTATTTTTTAAAAAATCTTTTCCTTCCCTGTTATGATGAGTTTTTCCCAGAGAGAAAACTTTTCAATTAAGTTGTTAGACTTGTTTAACCTCTCAAGAAAAACTTTGCTGTTATCAGTGTAATTAATTAAATAATTAAGTGGCTTGATCTTTATTTTCTGGGAAATGGTTGTCAAGGTTAATTGACCATATTTGAACTACAACCATTTGATGGACTCACTTAAAATTTCCACAAAAATTTGGAGATGTCATGTGATGTTTTTGATTAACTTTTATGCAAAAATATATTTCTTTCATAAAATATTTTGAGCCCTGCACTCAATTTTTCTTCTCTGGTCCAGAGTGCATGTTGCACTACAACCTATTTAAATATTTCTTTAAAACTTCTACCAAAATTAAGGGAGGTCAGTAGGAGCATATTATTTCACTTTGTGCAAAAACCTATTTATGTTCTTTTAAAAATTTGAGTGGATCAACCTCATTTCCATTCTGGTCCAATTTGAGGATTTGTACAGCAACCACCATTTTAGTTGCTCCTATACCCTTAATTATTTCTCCTACTTGTAGTCCCCCATGTTAAACCCTTAAGTCCAAGAGCATGCACCTTTTGGATCATTTTTGGTTCATGAAATAATGCTATTTATTTCCTGTCCAGGATTGAAGTTTTGTAAAACTTGCACTAGCAAGTTTCCCCTTTTGTCCAACTAACCTCACCACTCTCTTTTGCATCTAAAGAGACCCCCATCTGGAGTTTTTGGCCACCCCAAGACATGCCTAAGTGCCCTTGGCATTTTGCCAAACACCTGGAGAGCATGACCAGTTCTGGCATGATTGTGGCATTGCACTGTGAACTTGCACCTTTGATCAAACCAGCATGTCCACTAGGCTCCCCGTTCCCCCTAACCTAGGTCTGTTAATTGCCAGCCTCGACCGCGACCTCTAGCGTGCTCCGACATAGTGTCGAACACGTCCCGTGCACGCCCGGAGCGCGAGCAGAGCGCGCGTATTGCAGCCACGCACCCGAGCCGACACGCCGGCCCCACGGCTTTGGCTCGCTCTGCAGCACCACGCCACGCGCTCCCCTTCTCGCAGCAATGCGCCAAGCAGCCCCTGCCGCGCCCGGCAGGCCAAGAGCTAGCCGCCGCCGCCGCCCGACAGCCCTGCGCCGTGCAGCGCCGCCCAAGCCACCCCGGCTTGCCACCTGGCCCTTGGAGCAGTGCCCTCTCGTCCACTAGCTCTTGCCGTCATCCCCAGCCGCGCCACGTTGCCCTGCAAGCCACAGTAGGGCGGTTCGCCGGCAAGCTCATCCCCGGCCGCCGCAAACCGACATGCCCACGCTATAAAAAGGGACCCCGAGCCCCTCTGAGCACGCACGCACCCTCAGGCTACCCCCATGGCACCCCCATAGCCCGCAATCGTCCGGGAAGCGTCGTCTTCTTCATCTCCGGCAACCACGGCCGCCACCACTGCCCCGGCCAATTCGGCACCACCAGGGCCTCCCACTCTTCGTTCTCTCCACCAAGAACCCCCTCATCCTCCCGTAAACCTTCCCCCTACACCATTTCGATCGAGAACCACCGCCGCCCCGAAAACCACTTTGCACCGAAACCTCCCTCCGCCGCGAAGCTCACCGCCGACGACTTCGTCCACCACTGTCGACCCCTCGACCACCGGGAGAAACGCCCCAGCCGTGCGGATCCATCCCCGCCCTCCAGAGGCCGTGAGGAGCCGCCGCTCGCCGGCGTTGGTCGCCGGAGTCCCGCCTCCGCTCAGGACAGAGGAAGAAGGAGGAGGGCGGACTGGTCAAACCTGACCAGTGGGCCCATTGGACCCACTGTCAGTGACCCTGTGCCTATCCACGTCGGTTAAGTGAAGACGTATTAACCCCAGTACGTCTCCCGTTTTCGAAGACGTATTCCGCCGAAACGTTTCCTTTTCTGTTTTATTTTAAAAACAGATTTTGACCAGAACTTTGACTGGCTATAACTTTTTAAATATAAGTCCAAATGAGTTGATTCTTTTTCCTACCTTCTTCAAATTTGGTCTAGTTTATTTTAAGATTTATTTGAAAAAATTTCAAACAACTTTTTGGTTCTGTTTTTGAAATATGTGTTAATTCAAATATATTTTAAAATAGGATTTTGGGAGAGAGAAGAAACTTTCAAAAGTTTGGAGAGCACCCTGCCCTTCCACACATTGAAGGCAAGCATTCTGAATTCCGGCATAATATTTATGGTGTGATCATTGATGCATTTATAACTCCACCGCATTTCGAAGGACTTGTTATTTCATGTGATATGATCATATGCATGGGTGCATGTTACTGATTTCCATGCTGTTGGTAATGGACACACTTGTGATGATAATCACCCTCATGAGCTTTACATGCATACCGGTAGGAACCCGGGGAAAACCTCTGCCTTGGGTAGGTATGAGTGTCGCCGGTCTCCGTCGGGACGGTTCTGTCTGGTATGGCATGGTAAGGTGATATGAGTGGTGACTCTGTTTGATGATATATATTTGTTATTCTAATCATGCAGGGAATACTTGAACCTCCTGAGTCGACCGTAGATCGAGTCTTGTTCCAGTAACCCCCATACTTGTTTCGTACTACCACTCGTCTCTACAGCAAGTAGAGTACGGTTCAGTAAGTTGTCAACCTCTTTCTAGCACACACCGTACAGAGAGGCCATGGTGGAAGATACCGGTTGTAACTGGTAGGCAGGCCACCTGGTCCGGGAGCATGGGTGTTTCCGGTTGGGACCGAGAGGGGAGGCCACCCCTTAGAGCGCGCGATATAAATTTGATCCCATGCTACGCGAGGTTGTAGCCTCCCCACTTAGAGTTTGCTTAACAGGTGTCGTGGGTGATTCCAAGCACGTGTGTGATAAGCTGGTGTGTGCAAGTTAGGTGTGTTTTCAACAAAAAGACCGTAGACGGAATTAGTACCGATGGACTAAAGAAATCCGTTACTCGTGGGTAAAGAGTACACCCTCTGCAGAGAATAAACCTATTCGAATAGCCGTGTCCATGGTTAAGGATTACAGTCTGGGATGGGTCAGGTGTCGGTCTTAGTGTCGGTCTTCGGAGGTGAAACGGTTAACCAGAAATGGAATTACTACTCGTGACTTGTGATATCTATGATTATTATTATTATTGACTAACCCGTGATATTATTACCGAGTATCTCTGGGATGGTTCTACCTCCGGGATATTCATTATGATTATTTCTTTTAAAGCCCTTTATGTGGTGTCGCTCAGACGCCCGACTGAGGCATTTCTTTTAAAGCCCTTTATGTGGTGTCTCTCAGACGCCCGACTGAGGTATTTCTTTTAAAGCCCTTTATGTGGTGTCGCTCAGACGCCCGACTGAGGCATTTCTTTTAAAGCCCTTTATGTGGTGTCGCTCAGACGCCCGATTGTGGCATTTATTTTAAAGCCCTTTATGTGGCGTCGCTCAGACGCCCGACTGTGGCATTTCCTTTAAAGCCCTTTATGTGGTGTCGCTCAGACGCCCGACTGTGGCATTTCTTTTAAAGCCCTTTATGTGGCGTCGCTCAGACGCCCGACTGTGGCATTTCCTTTAAAGCCCTTTATGTGGTGTCGCTCAGATGCCCGCCTGTGGCATTTCTTTTAAAGCCCTTTATGTGGCGGCCTTCAGACGCCCGACTGTGGCATTACTTGATTATTTGTTTCATAAGTTTTTATACTACCATGTTATTGCAATTTTATAAATAACTTGCTTGCACGCATCAGAATTTCATTTATCTATTGTGACTGACATCATGAGCATAAAATATTTTAGCACATCATTGTTATATTATACCTGTGTTCATAATGTTTGCGAGTACATTCAAAGTACTCACTGGCTTGTCCCTGGCTATTGTCTTGGCCAGATTTTCTTGCACGGAGAGGAGTGACGCGATGACAGCCCGGAACCTAAGCAATGGAGATAGCAGCCTCGCGAAGATAGGAGTTAACCTGGTCAGCTGTTCCTGTGGGAATTGGAGTCCCATAGACACTGATGATCCACAAACCGCTTCCGCCATCAACCTCTAGAAACCATTTGTTGTACTCATAGGCCAGAATGGCCTTGTACTACATATTATTATTTTTTCTGCTTGGAATTTCTGTATCAAGTTGGGAGCCTCATCAGCTAACAGTAATCCTGGGGCTCATGAGCGCGACGGTCTCTTCTGGAAATTTATTACCCGGAAAACCGGTCGCGACATGCGAAGAGCTCGAGAATAGTCTTGTCTTGCATATTATAGTTCATCACGAAGCTCTTGTAGCTTGGTGGCAGTGATTGGAGAATTCTGTCAATGACACTATCATTATGAAGATTAACTCCCAGTTGAATCAAGTGATTATTATACCCCAGACATTTTGAGTATATGTTCACTGACAGAACTATTATCTTCCATCTTGCAGCTATAGAACTTATTGGAGACTTCATATCTCTCAATCCGGGCATTTGCTTGAAATATTAACTTCAACTCCTGGAACATCTCATATGCTCCATGACGTTCGAAACGTCATTGAAGTCCCGGTTCTAAGCTGTAAAGCATGGCACACTGAACTATCGAGTAGTCATCAGCTTTGCTCTGCCAGACGTTCTTAACATCGTCAGTTGCATCTGCAGCAAGCCTGGCACCCAGCAGTGCTTCCAGGACGTAATTCTTCTGTGCAGCAATGAGGATAATCCTCAAGTTATAGACCTTGTCCGTGTAATTGCTACCATCATATTTCAACTTAGCTTTCTCAAGGAACGGATTAAAATTCAATGGAACAACAACACGAGCCATCTATCTACAACAAACATAGACAAGCAAAATACTATCAGGTACTAAGTTCATGATAAATTTAAGTTCAATTAATCATATTACTTAAGAACTCCCACTTAGATAGACATCCCTCTAATCATCTAAGTGATCACGTGATCCAAATCAACTAAACCATGTCCGATCATCACATGAGATGGAATAGTTTTCAACGGTGAACATCCCTATGTTGATCATATCTACTATATGATTCATGCTCGACCTTTCGTTCTCAGTGTTCCGAGGCCATATATGTATATGCTAGGCTCGTCAAGTTTAACCTGAGTATTCCATGTGTGCAATTGTTTTGCACCCGTTGTATTTGAAGGTAGAGCCTATCACATCCGATCATCACGTGGTGTCTCAGCACGAAGAACTTTCGCAACGGTGCATACTCAGGTTGAACACTTATACCTTGAAATTTAGTGAGAGATCATCTTATAATGCTACCGTCAATCAAAGCAAAATAAGATGCATAAAAGATAAACATCACATGCAATTAATATAAGTGATATGATATGGCCATCATCATCTTGTGCTTGTGATCGCCATCTCCGAAGCACCGTCATGATCACCATTGTCACCGGCGCGACACCTTGATCTTCATCGTAGCATCGTTGTCGTTTCACCACCTATTGCTTTTACGACTATTGCTACCGCTTAGTGATAAAGTAAAGCAATTACAGGATGATTGCATTGCATACAATAACTTGGTTACAAAACATGATCATCTCATACAATAAAATATAGCATCATGTCTTGACCATATCACATCACAACATGCCCTGCAAAAACAAGTTAGACGTCCTCTACTTGGTTGTTGCAAGTTTTACGTGGCTGCTATGGGCTGAGCAAGAACCATTCTTACCTACGCATCAAAACCACAATGATAGTTCGTCAAGTTAGTGTTGTTTTAACCTTCTCAAGGACCGGGTGTAGCCACACTCGGTTCAACTAAAGTTGGAGAAACTGACACCCGCCAGCCACCTATGTGCAGAGCACGTCAGTAGAACCAGTCTCGCGTAAGCGTACGCGTAATCTCGGTCCAGGCCGCTTCATCCAACAATACCGCCGAACCAAAGTATGACATGCTGGTAAGCAGTATGACTTGTATCACCCACAACTCACTTGTGTTCTACTCATGCATATAACATCTATGCATAAAACCTGGCTCGGATGCCATTGTTAGGGAACGTAGTAATTTCAAAAAAAATCCTACGCACACGCAAGATCATGGTGATGCATAGCAACGAGAGGGGAGAGTGTTGTCCATGTACCCTCGTAGATTGAAAGCGGAAGCGTTAGCAGAACGCGGTTGATGTAGTCGTACGTCTTCACGGCCCGACTGATCAAGCACCGAAAGCACGACACCTCCAAGTTCTTGCACACGTTCAGCTCGATGACGTCCCTCGAACTCCGATCCAGCCGAGTGTCGAGTGAGAGTTCCGTCAGCACGATGGCGTGGTGACAATGATGATGTTCTACCGACGCAGGGCTTCGCCTAAGCACCACTACGATATTATCGAGGTGGAATATAGTGTAGGGGGGCACCACACACGGCTAATAGATCTCAAGGATCAATTGTTGTTGTGTCTAGAGGTGCCCCCCTGCCCCCGTATATAAAGGAGAAAGGAGGAAGGGGCGGCCGGCCAAGAGGGGGCGCGCCAGGATGAGTCCTACTCCCACCAGGAGTAGGACTCCCTCCTTTCCTTGTCCAAGTAGGAGAGGGGGAAGGAAGGGAGAGAGCGGAGGAAGGAAAGGGGGGGAGGGGCGCGCGGCCTGCCCTGGCCGCCCTCCTCTTCTCCACTTGGGGCCCATGAGGCCGATTAACCCCCCGGGTGGTTGCGGTAACCCCCCGGTACTCCGGTATATATTCGATAACCCCCGGAACCATTCCAGTGTCTGAATATAGTCGTCCAATATATCAATCTTCATGTCTCAACCATTTCTAGACTCCTTGTCATGTCCGTGATCACATCCAGGACTCCGAACTATCTTCGGTACATCATAACACATAAACACATAATATAACTGTCATCTAACTTTAAGCGTGTGGATCCTACGGGTTCGAGAACTATGTAGACATGACAGAGACACGTCTCCGGTCAATAACCAATAGCGGAACCTGGATACTCATATTGGCTCCTACATATTCTACGAAGATCTTTATCGGTCAAACCACATAACAACATACGTTGTTCCCTTTGTCATCGGTATGTTACTTGCCCGAGATTTGATCGTCGGTATCTCAATACCTAGTTCAATCTCGTTACCGGCAAGTCTCTTTACTCATTATGTAATACGTTATTCCGTAACTAACTCATTATCTACATTGCTTGCAAGGCTTATAGTGATGTGCATTACCGAGAGAGCCCAGAGATACCTCTCCGACAATCGGAGTGACAAAACCTAATCTCGAAATATGCCAACTCAACATGTACCTTTGGAGACACCTGTAGAGCTCCTTTATAATCACCCAGATACATTGTGATGTTTGGTAGCACACAAAGTGTTCCTCCGGTAAACGGGAGTTGCATAATCTCATAGTTGTAGGAACATGTATAAGTCATGAAGAAAGCAATAGCAATATACTAAACTATCAAGTGCTAAGCTAACAGAATGGGTCAAGTCAATCACATCATTCTCCTAATGATGTGATCCCGTTAATCAAATGACAACTCATGTCTATGGTCAGGAAACACAAACATCATTGATCAACGAGCTAGTCAAGTAGAGGCATACTAGTGACACTATGTTTGTCTATGCATTCACACATGTATTATGTTTCCTGTTAATACAATTCTAGCATGAATAATAAACATTTATCATGATATAAGGAAATAAATGATAACTTTATTATTGCCTCTAGGGCATATTTCCTTCAACTGGCATTTCATCACGCCAGACTAATGCACGTACCTAGAAACTCAAGGCTCATTATCGAGGGCGTTACTCAGCCCAGTATATGTTGTAAAGTCCGAATACCTTAGGGAGTGTTCGGCGTCGTGAGTTTGGCCTTATATGCATCAGCTCTGAATCATGTCTTTGGTCAATAGTTGGGTTTGCCCGGCTCCCGTGTTTTGCTACCTTACGTTCTGCTCTATTGGCTAAGGTGGCACCGAGAGAACTACTGCGATTGTGCCCTGGTTCATTTGGACGAGCACCTCAGTAGAGAAAGCTGAAAACTGACTGTCATGATAAAGCGCGAGACTAGTCAACCACTCAATGACTCAGCGGAATCTTCGCGATTCCTCCGCATTATCAAAGGACCGGTTTCCCGGTCATGTACGAACATGCACCGTATTCGGATGAACGCGGAAGTATCAGGGACTATATAGTAGCCCCACCGGCAAACTCCTATCTCTAAGTGAAAGTGTTAAAGCTATATAGTCTGATTGCCTGGTTCGCCACGCTATAACCTCCTTAATGGAAAAAGACGTTGGATCAAGTGTGATTACGCGCTTTTCCAAACACCCCCGCATTATATGCATGGGGGCTGAAGCCAACAACACCAAACTTTCAGGTTATATACATACATAAACGGCCGCACAGGAGGCACTATAATACTTTCGGGCAAAAGTGTAAAGATAGCCTTTGTAATGAAAATAGCATTGTTTTTACAATTCAGATACATGTCACTCGAACATGATACTCTTCGAGCACTTTGCCTCTATTAAATGGCGCCTTCTAGGACTTCTTCAAAATAGTGCTCGGCTGGGTCCTCGCCTCCCGCCGGACCCCGGGTTGCAATAGCGGTGGCCTCCATCCCTGCCCAATATGTTTTAACACGGGCAAGAGCCATCCGCGCACCCTCTATCCACGCACTACAAAAAAATACACTTCCATGATGATACGTGTTTGTCACAGTAGGTTGCATTTTTTTCATGCATGTACATCCATGACGATTTTATGACAGAATCAAGATAGTCATACATGTGCTGTCGTAGAAGTGTTCCATGACAATACCAAAATTATCATCATGGAAGTGTCCACTTCCATGACGATAAATCGCGTGTCACAGAAGTGCTTTCGTCAAGGGTGACCGACACGTGGCATCCGCCGTAACGGAATGCCGTTAAGCTATAGGGTCACGTTTTGGATCCGATAACCCGCTAACAGCCCCAACCAATGGGGATTTTCCACGTGTAAAATCATCATTGGCTGGAGGAAGCACGTGTCGGCTCATCGTTGGGATAGATGTCATCCACTCATTGGACAGAAGGCGCCTATGATACGTCGACACGTGGCCCGGCCCAACAGTGGCCCATTCCTGTGAAAAGGCCAGCCTGTTTGACTTGGTCAAAAGGTGGCGGGCTGGCCCATGGAAAGCCTGTTAATAGCCTGTTCGCATATAGCCCATTTATAGCCTGCTAACCCAAGGCCCGTTATGCCCTATCTGAATTAGGCCCAGTAGCGTCATTTGGGCCATCCAATATGATTCCATCCCGTTTTCACTTCTGGCCCATGTATGGCCCATGATGTCTTTTGGCCCATATGATGCCCTTTGTAACTTTTGGCCCATTAACGGCCCATGGTGAAACTGGCCCGTAATGTATAGTGTATCACTTTACACCCATTAACGGCCCACGGTGAAACTGGCCCATAATGAATAGTGTATCACTTTATACCCATTAACGGCCCGTTATTCCGTTGGGCCGTTTCCAGCCCAAGTTATCTTTCGGCCTTCTGAGGGCCCATTTATTCTTGGGCTCATTTGCAGCATTCGGTTACTTACGGCCCGTTACTGTCATTTTCTGCTTGTGGGCCAAATTCAGCCCGTCGTTACAGTCGGCCCGTTTGTGGACCGTTAATCTGTTGGGCCATTTTCATAACATCACCAAATACGGCCTATTAACGGCCTGTTATGGTCAGCCCATAAAACGTATGATTTCCATTAAAGGCTCGTCTACGGCCCACTAAAGGCCCGTACAAGACCCATAAATGAGTTGTCCCTTACAAGGCCCATGGATCCTACGAGACGTAGAAGGCCCATGGATCCAACGAGACGTAGAAGGCCCATGGATCCTACGAGACGTAGAAGGCCCATGGATCCTACGGCCCATTGAAGGCCCATGGATCTGACGGCCCATTGAAGGCCCATGGATCCGACGGCCCATACATGGCCCATGGATCGTACGGACCGTGAAGGGCCATGGTCGGGCGAGTTGGACCCCGTTTGAACGATATAGCATATTCAAAGAATTATCCTACTCAATACTATCACCTCTAATAAACATACACTATACAACAAAGAGACCAAGGCGTAGAAAGGTAGAATAACCCTACACTATACAATAAAGAAATTACAGCCGATTATACCCACTAGGCATTATGGTTCAGCACAGGTGGTAATAAAGCATACACAAACAACAAATAACATACACTGGGCAAATACAACTCATACATCATGGACGCGCATCAACTTAACACCATTTGAACTATAATCTCTTCAGAAAATAGGATTGGCCGGATTCAGATAGCACAAATTTCAGTCTGCAAAATCTCCAATTCCTTCATGGTTACCTCAGTGTCTTGTTTCATTTTTTGACTCCTCCATCTAATACATGCATGTCCAGTCTCAACTTGTTGATTATACATTGACAATCATGTACACGTTGTCTTGCCACCTCTAGTTGATGCTCGAGAACATCAGCACATTCCAATTCCAATCCATAATCATTCGGTAACGGCCATGCCGCACTGCTCGCAGATCTTTGTGTTGATGTCACTTCATCCTGAAATGTTTCTGTAAGTACACATGACCAGGGCAAAAATATAGTTACATAGTGAAGCGAGCAAGACACTATTTTGTACTACATGGCAAAACAGGACTAACAATAATGTTACAGGTCATGAAGCATAAGCCGGTGATATTTTAAAAATTATAAAAAAGATAGTCTGTGCAGCCTGCATACAGAAATCCCTCTTAGCTCACCAGAGGAGCATGATGTTGGGGCCCAATCAAAAACACAGACAAGTTACAAGTTTCGACATCACGTTGCGTATAACTAAGCAAGCAGTTGGCCATTCTGTAGCTCAATTAAAGTCTTAGGAAGCATAACGAACAGCAGAGAGTTTCAGACAAACATACTACAACAGGCAAAACTATGCAATCATTAGCGTAGTATAAACTAGATTGTGAGCCTCATGCAATAATAGTTGGTTAATAGACTTCAAAGCTTCAGGCACACTTCGGCAGAGTAATTAAATGGTAAGGCCTTTAATTATGTCAACTAATAGTTATACAAGTACCGAATATCAGGCATGATTATTTGGGCATCTCATTAACTGAGGGCAAATAAAGCAATTGAAAAGAGAAAATTAACTATGCCTAAAACAAACAAGGAATTGAACTGTTGAGTTGCATACAGTGACTTACCTTAGCAGGTTGAAGAGGCTTAGCGCAGCTCCTACTTCTCTTGCAAGCCTCCTTCCTAACATCTTGTACTTGGAAATCATCAATCTTATCTTCATTGCACCCCCTCTGCAAGGTGACACAAACTAGTTACTCGTCTCCTTGGAAGATAAATATGCATACTTTCTAGTCTGTGAACACAAAAGGATGAGATTATAACAAAACAACACCACATAATGAAACATGCCGCATCTCTTGCACTTGCACACAATGAAATGAGCATTTACTATGTCTGCACTATGTAAAAACTAGGCATACCTTCGAACTGGATCTCCAGGTACTCTTGGAGAGCCTATTGTAGTGTACAACCAAACCTTTATGTCACCTATGAGTTAGACAAGGCCCCACTACAGCAGCCCTTAGTGTTTAAATTGTTCACAAGCTCTGTTAGAGTGTTAGGTCAAGAATAGCAAGTAATCAAAGCAAATAGTCCTAGTATGGCTGGCTGATGCAAACAAGCAATTGAACAGATGTGTGAGAAAATCTTACATATCAAGAAAAGAAGCAAAGAAGGAGGCTTAAAGACCATCACTTGACTGACCAGATTTAAGGGGCATTTAAACATCATGTGCAACGTATGAACTAACATAAACATTGCATATTCCAGATTCTACAATGGAATGCACATGTATTACGTTATGCCATGTTTGATGATGCCTAAATGTATAGATAGCAGGGAGGAGTGATTCATCATTGCACGCACAATTGAATTGCAGGTTAAGGGCCAGTTCGATTCCGCCTTTTCAGGGCATATTGTCAAAATAAGCCATAAAAGATGTAAAGAAGTCATTTTTGAGTTATGGGCTTGGGCTTAACTAATTTCCCTTTGGAGGGGGGTGTTTCGAGTAGAACCTCACTAATAATTGAAGGGAAGGGGAATAGTGAAATGACTCTACTGTCTGCCTATATTACACTCAAAATGCAACTGCTGATGCCCATGTCACACCTGACCCTGAAGTAAAAACAAACACACAAGCGTTCATTGCCCTGCCCACTTGCATCTCCTCTCCCCTTTCACTCTACCTCGATCCCCTGCCTCCAGCACTAGGGTTCCTCCTGCGAGCCATCGCCACTGGTCCCATCTGGCCTGGTCCTCGATGATGCTATGTCCAGCTAGGCTACATGGTCGACGGGTAGGGGCAAATCTCCCTGGCTGCTCCTCCCTCTGATGACGCCCCTCATTCTCATGGTCTCCAGCAGTTGCTCCACTGTGGTTCGTCGAACGCACTACTCCGGCGGGCGCTGCACAACTATGGCTGATGCCACACTACGGCAGAAGGCACCTTATTCCCCCTCCCCTCCTCCTAGGCCATGGCCTTGAGGTGCTATTGAAGGACGAGCTCATCCAACAAGGTGAGGATCTCCTCTAATTTTTTGCCAAATTTTCATTCTGATCCACTATACAATGAATTGCTATGAGCTGCTTCTGCTGCTGCTGTATGATGCATTGCTATGAGCTGCTCCTACTTCTTCTATATGATGAATTGCTATGAGCTGCTGCTGCTATATGATGAATTGCTATGAACTGCTGCTACTGCTATATGATGAATTGCTATGAGCTGCTGCTGCTGCTATATGATGAGTTGCTATAAGCTGCTCCTACTGCTGCTATATGATGAATTGCTATGAGTTGCTCCTGCTGTTGCTATATGATGAATTGCTATGAGCTGCTCCTGCTGCTGCTATATGATGAATTGCTATGAGTTGCTACTGGTATATGATGAATTGCAGACTGCTGCTGATGTACGATGAGTTGCTATGATCTGCTGCTGCTACTATATGATGCTTTCAGGTGGTGCTGCTATATGATAATAACCAGCCACTTGGACCATCGAATTTCAATAAATAATTGTTCTTCATTTAAATGTGGGTCATGCGTTCTTCGTTTAAATTAGGCAATGGGATCTCTATGGAAAACATTGACCAAAGTAGATTGTGCCAAGTAGATGGTATCTTTGTATTTGCATTTTGAGCAAATAGTGATGGTCTCTTTTCCTATCATATTAATTACTGCACTGGGTTCAATTTGTGATGTTTGCAAGTCAAATTAATTTCCATATGGGCAGCAAAATGAAAAAAAAATATAATGCAATCTAGACTTTCCACTGATCATACCGGAGATAAGCTGAAAACGCAATGACAAGAATTGGTTGGCTTATTACATGGAGCTTATATTCACAGGTGCTTATTTTCTTAGGATAACTCGTAATAACTGTCCCTAAGAAACTTGGCTAATAGAACTGGCATACAATTAACATGTCATGATGATTGGAATGGAGGAGTGACGTACCATAGCACACTGTATAGGCTCACCGCTGCCTCTCCTTTTATGCGATGTTCCATGAAATTGCCACATACATGGTTGTACTTTTTCATTGTGTAACCCTATCTGCAAGTTGACACGGCTAATTTCAGACATCTCTACATGATACTACATTGCATATTCCTTGTGCATATTTAAACCACCAATTAACGATTGTGTGCGTACCATAAACTAGCCATGACTCTGTATGCTGGACTAGAAGGCACTCTAAGGGAGCCTAATGTAGTGCACTAGAATTCCTACATGCCACCTACGATTTTGTGTAATGTACTACCCCTATTCCTAAATATATGTCTTTGTAGAGATTTTAGTATGGACCACATACAGATGTATATAGATGCATTTTTGAGTGCAGATTCACTCATTTTGCTCCGTATGTAGCCTATAGTGGAATCTCTAGAAAGACTTATATTTAGGAACAGAGGTACGAGGTAGTATCATGTATGACATCTACATATCTAATTTAGCAGCCAGTAGTAGAAATCATTGTCTGCACAAAGGGATTACTGGTCGAAAATCCTAGCAAAGCATGCTGGCAGGCACAGAACAATACAAGAGAGAGGGAGACGCATTTACAAGATCATAGCAATGCCTCAGTCCAGGATCTTGGTTGGCCAAGCTGTTAGATCCAGAAGAAACATCGTCCTTGTAGTTTTTGCTAGCTGCATAACAGGTAACAACAACCGGTTAGTATATTTGAAGTACATCGGGCAGGTGATGCTGGACGGATTTAAAGGTGACAAGTACCTAGGCCGTGGCGTGTGCTTGGCATCTCTCCAGATAGTGGGAATCATGTTAGAAACGTCAAGGGTGATGACGTTGCGCTGGCTGTCGGGGTCCGGTAAGGAGATCTAGAACCGTCGAGTAGGGTGTTTGTGGAGCGGCTCCAGTAGGGTGGACTACGGTGTGGGCGAAGCGGATCTGTGGCCGTGGACAAGGGCGTAGGTGAAGCTGCTCCAGTGGTTGGGTTACGGATGGTGTCGATGACGCGGATCTGCGGCCATGGACGGGGCGTCAGAAGGTGCTCCGGTAGGTTGGATGAGGGTGCGAGGAAGCGGATCTGAGGCCATGGACTGGTGAGTTGGCAAAGCGGCCCCGGTAGGGTTGAGAATGGTATAGGCGAAGCTACTCTGGTAGGGTTGACGATGGTGTCGGCGAAGCGGCTCCGGTAGGGTTGAGGAAGGTGTCGGCGAAGCGGCTCCGGTAGGGTTGAGGAAGGTGTCGACAAAGAGGACCAAAGGCCGTCGACGGGGGCATCGGTGGGGCGGCTCCGGGGGGTGTGGATGAAGCATCTCTGGTGGGGAGTACGAATGAGCTACTGCAGATGCGCGGTGGTTGATTAGAGTACCGTCGAAGCAGATCCGGTGCCGTGGACAAGGCCGGCACTGAATGGGTTGTGGCACAGTGGTGGATGAGCAGTCTACTTGTTTCCAGGGGAGGTGGGAGGGGTAGATGCGGCCGCAGAAGCAGATCCGGTGAGGTGGACGCTGCTAGCAGTGAATGGGCTATGGTACGCCGGTGGATGAGCAGTCTAGGGTTTCGAGAGGGGAGGGGAGAAAGGGCGATGAAGTACGGACGGCGTGATGTAAGATGCTCTGGTGCTGTGGAGTTAGTTGTTTTTGTGGGAGGGGGAGAGGAAATTGGGGTGCCGTGTAGTGGGGGGAACCGGAAGTTACCAAAGCAGCCCCAACCTATCATGTAGATGAGGACGGTATTGTAACTGTTGGTCTCCGTGCACCAAGGACAAAAGGGGGATTTCGCATGCTAAAGACTAAAGTGGCGGAAATTTTAGAAGGAGGCGGGAGATTTTGCCGCCCGCGGGATCGTTTGTATCCAGTTTCAACTAATTTTGGACCGTGCTAGCGGGAAGGTCATGCTAGACTCTGTACATGGGGCACGCGTCAGCAGTTAATAACTGGTGTGAAGTCCACCCCAGAAAAAAAGACTATTACTTGGGATGATGCGCCGATAACTTGGACGTTCACACGGGTGCGGCCAATCGTACGGGTGTAGTGGTGCGTTCACAAAAAAGGGATCAAATGCTCAGCCTATGTATTTCTCGTGTAAATAGATAATTTAGTGACATTGGTTATTTACTTTAAACATAATGCATTGACGTGTTAGTGTACAGGCGCACAAAAAGAAATGGATATTGCAGTCAGCTACTTAAAAGTGTTACCTCATATGATTACATAGCCTCCATTTCATAAATTGCGTACCCATTGAATTCATATATGAATATTACATAAATTACTTCAAAATAGAAACTTAAATCATCCAAGACTAATGAATTTGAATGCAAGAGTAACAATGGTGCATGTACATGATAGCTACATTGGTTGTTTGAAGAAACATCACTGTAACTTTGGCATGCACAACTGAAAAGGTTTATTTAAATAGAAAAAATGTGATATGTGAGTGTCCAATGTTTATAGCGTTGAATCGATATTGTACCTTTGGCCACGATACGAAGTAGATATTGACTTATGTTCAAGCGACGCACATCCACGATCGCTAGATAGTGATACGTGAATGAATTGTGCAAGCTCTCTCACACACATACATATCTCATTTCCCTGTGGGCATCGGAATCACACACGCGCACTTCGTGTATTTCTCTCCCTCCATCAGGGTTAAATTCGTCTTTCTACCCCGTCCTACAAGTCTCTCACACAGGAACACACAAGCTCTCTATGTCTAACGTGCCCACCCCTTTAATTCCGCCCACCCATGACCACTAATGTCTCAAAGTATAATAATGTCTCTCACACATATGCCTAAGGTTAACTCGAGTTCCGGAACCATATGAATACATACAATGGGATTCCAACAGAGCACCTTTTGTTTTGAGATTTCTCTCTCTCTCTCTCTCTCTCTCTCTCTCTCTCTCTCTTTCCCTCTCTCTCTCTCCCTCTCTCTCTCTCTTTCTGTCTCTCTCTCTCACACACATGCACGCACGCGCGTGCGCACATTGTTTCTCGCTTCATTTTCTCTAGCACTTGCATGCACACACACCATTTTTTTATCTTCGTGAGGCTTTAAGTATGCCTCGCACAAATGCTATCTACCTATTCCTTAATATAGCTAGATATGTGTCACACAAACTCCTTCTCCCTACTAGCAAGATGCCCATGCGTTGCACGGAACATCAAGATGCATTTGTATGAGAAGTTTATCTTGTGGGAGAAAAGGATGAACGAGGGAATGCCTTATTTGCAAATGCAGAGAGGGGTGTGGGTATATTTTTGCAAAATTGCCATAGTTTCCTTCCTATCCGTCGGATATAAATCGGATGGCCTATATTGCAGGATGGCAGGAACACCATCATCACCAACTCTGTTTTTTATAAGAGTAGAGATATGTGAGTGTCACTCCCCCCCACACACACACCCACACACCCACACTTCCCAACACCGAAGGAGTAGGGTGACACCTTCATCTTGATACTAATCTATCGACTGGCTTCTCTCCCAAACACACACACACACACACACACACACACACACACACACACATACACACACTACCCGGCACCAAAGGAGTAGGGTGGCACATCGATCTTTATAATAATCTATCTACTCCTCTTTCAAACACACACACACACACACACACACACACACTTGTTAGTTGTGCCTCTGTGCCTACCGCGCACACTCTCGATACGTCTTTCTCTCCCTCTCCCCCCCCCAACAATGACAGGAGAAGGGTGACAACTCAATCTAATCATAATTTGTCAATTGGTTTCTCTCTAAAACATTTTGTCTTGGTGCCTCGCTCGGTAGCCCCCTCGATATGTAGACTTCTCGCGCGCGCACAGCTGTAGTGACGATGACGTTGAACCCAGTGTGCCTTGTTTTTACCGGTCTCATGTGATAGTTTTCACCCTGTTTTCTGTTAATTAACAAGGCAACCTTTTCTTTGTTACTACTAGTGAATCTAAAATCATTCGGGGCAGACATAAAATATATCACTTCAACCCAATTATCGCAGCAACTATTTTAAAAGAAATTAGCTAGCTGCCCGTGCATTGCACGGAACATCAAGATGCATTTGTATGAGTAGTTTATCTTGTGAGAGAAAAGGCTAAACGAGGGAAGGCCTTATTTGCGAACGTGGAGAGACGTATGGGTATATTTTTGCAAAATTGCCATAGTTTCTTTCCTACCTGTTAGATATAAATCCGACGGCCTATATTGCAGGATGGCACGCACGCCATCATCACCAACTCTATTTTCTACTCCCTCCATCCGAAAATACTTGTCATCAAAATGGATAAAAAGAGATGTATCTAAAACTAAAATAGGTCTAGATACATTTCCTTTTATCCATTTTGATGACAAGTATTTCTGGACGGAGGGAGCATTTGTGTTTTTAGAGATTTCAACAAGTGACTATGACCGGACCTTACCAACACACTCAAAAAAGTAGTCCATAATTTTGATGTTACCCTCTTTTCTTGGCGGTGTAGTGCCATCTGGATACCTCATAAATAAATAAAGGACAAATCTGACCCCTTCCTGAAAAGACATATGGAGCAAAATGAGTGAATCTACACTCTAAAATATGGCAACATACACATCCGTATGTGGTAGTCCATTTGAAATCTGAAAAAGACAAATATTTAGGAACGAATGGAGTATAAGAGTAGACATGGAGATATATCTCCAGCATGGTCTACAACAAAAATGTGCTGGGCTGGTTAGCGTCGGATGCTCGCAACGCGATGACATGAGTTCGAATTCTGTCTTTTAACTTTAAATTTTTATATTATATAGTACTCTACTTATTTAATATATACTTCTTTCGCTACTGTACTGACAGTGGAACCCATAGAGTACTTAGAATACAAGATTAAGGATGGACTTGTGTCTTTTTAACTTTCTATACGAAGCTGTAGCTACCCTGCAAGTCACGTGTACAGTGTACATGCAATTAACTTTTTATAGAGGGATAATCATACATGCAATTAACTCAAATGGATTGGATGTCACTCTATTATTTCCAGCATAAAGAGCATCTTCAACGGCAGCCGGAAAATTTCCTCCCGCTTCCTTCCACGGAGGACGACATCAAACGCCAGCGGCATACATTTTTACAACTCTAACCAACCAGATGAAATTCATGCAAACACGGACTGATTTCATATAAGCATGAAGGATTTCGTATAAAAAAGCCAGATCTTCATATAAACATGATGGATTTCATTACATTTAGTTGAACTAAGAGGTGCCAATCCAACTCTCTTGTATAATTAATACTCCCTCCGTCCGGAAATACATGTCCTAGAAATGGATGTATCTAGACTTATTTTAGTTCTAAATGGCCGCCCGCGGATCCCTTTGTCTTCCTCATGTCTGTCAGACACTTGCAGGGTCGACGAAGATCCTCGGAAGAGACAAAGTAGCAAAGAAACCACATGAATCCGCAGTCGTCACCTCGGCGGTGGCCTTCATGGTCCCAAGTGACGGCGGCCTCCTATGTTCTACTTCTCCTCGATGATGGCAGCGGACACGGAGAAGCTGGCCACCGACTCGTCGCTCTCCATGCACCCGACTTCTGTCTCTGCCTGCATGGCGTTGCCGCAGGCACGGGAGTCGCGCCCACAGACACGGGAGGCACCGCCACCGCAGACACTGGAGGCGCGGTACGACGCGGCAGCGATGGCTCCCGTACCGGTGTGCTCGCCGCCGTGCCGGTTGGAGCAACTCGCCACTCCTCATCGAGCTGAACTGGAGCGGCGAGTTGCTGAACCACGCGCCTGCTTGGGGCGGCAACTGGCTCCGTCGGGCCAAGCGAGGTTGGTGAAGCACCGAGCGGCCTCGCCCATATCCGGAGGGCTCGGCGAACCACCCAGCCGGGTAATATGCTAGAGAACGGCTCATCGGAAGCCATCGGAAGAGTGGAGAAAATGGTGAAGGAGGAGATGGGGGAGCGGCGGAGGGGTGCGATTCTTGCCCGCTGTCTGTCTGGCCTCGTGTAAATGGAGGGCGGACGGTAGGAGCTTGAACGGCGTCTAGCCTCGTTTAAACTGAGGGCGGACGGGAGGAGCTCGGCCGGTGTTGCGTTTAATTCCGGCCCACTCATGAACGAACATGTGGCCGAAGTAGGATTCTTGGTTTGCATGCGGGTTTAATGAAGGGGTTTAATGGAGGCGCTGGGAGTGCAGAGGGTGGCGCAGTACTACTCGATTTGACAGCAGTAATGAGCCGTCAAATCGCAAAGGCCCTTGCCTCTCGTGAAACCGACGGAGCTAGACTGCCCCGCCCTCTAGCCTTTTAAAAATTGTATATACTCCACTTTTGTACAGTAGTACTACCTCCATCCGGTTTTATTGGTCCCTTTTAGTTAAATCTTTAGTCAAAATTTGGCACAAACTACAAAGGAGACCTATAAACCAGGACGGAGGTAGTTGTATCGATGGATTGCGCCATGGACCAAAACTCGAAATTAAAAAAAAGGTGGTACATATAGAGAGCGCCCGTCGCCAAATTATGCATATAGTACTATTAAAAAGGCTTGTCACAATAATGGTGTCCAGCACAAGTGCACAACCCACCCCTTAAATAAAACTAAGCACCCTGGAATTCTTTGACAAAACTAAGCACCCTGAAATTCTTTGACAACTAAACTGCTGGCTATATGATGTTGGCCATATATATTGTACGTATATAATGTGAATAAACGAGTGGTAGTACTATACCAACTAAAAGATGAAATGTAAGAAATACTAGTATGTACGTACTGAAGAGTTAAAGTAACGAGAAGAAACATAGCATAGTTCTGCTGGGGGCTCAGCACAACACACCCCTCAAATTAAATTAAACACACCTGAAATTAAATTTTGCAACTATTCCGGTAGACACTGCATTAGAACCACCATGAGCAACGACACTGCCACCTTACTCGGAGTCCTCGTCCATGTCCTCGACTTCGTCCTTGTCCCTCTTCCTCTTAGCCGATACTTCTTTGCTTGAAGCGCACACTTGGCTCTTGCTCTTCATCCAACCCTTATAGATATTGAAACAAAGGTAGCCATCCATTGCAGCATAGTGGATGTGGTCTATATCTAGTACATTACGCTGCCATGCATAACGATAAAATGTGTATGGAGGTTTCTCCAGTTTACCATACGAAGGATGAACCATGGCTCCTGCCAGGGTCAGCATTGAAGGCTGACGAGAGGACACCAGCCGATTCTTCTGGAGGTCGAAGGTGTTGCCTACAACGAGGCCTATCCGACCCAGGACTTCTTTGTCGTTACCAAAGTCTACAGTAACGAATTTGACTAGGTTGCTCTCGAGGAAGTCCTTAAAATCCAGGCATTCAACATCGGCATGGCATATGTGGTAGACCAAGCATAAGTCATGCACGCAAACCTAGATCATGGCGGGCTTCTTCCTCTCTTCGTCCTATAGATCCTTCTCTCATCCCAGGACTATGGTGTACTCAACATCTAGCCTGACGGTCCACTCATCATCTGAGTCTTCGAACATGTGTCTGAAGCGAGAAAGGCATCCTTTCACCGTCGCGGAAGAATGGGTGTAGATGACGTCGAACTCATCGCCGGTGATTGTTCTAACCTTGTACTCACCGCCGATCGTGGAGATTTGGGACGCCATGGATTTGGGAGGAGGGTTAGGATTAGTGGAACTGTCGTAATGTGAAAGGACGGGACGACTAGGAGCGAACCGACATAGTATTAAAGTACGTGCGGGGACGAGTAGCAGAAAACTGCCAGCGTGCGAACGGCAGGGTAGTGGCTTTCCATTCTCCCATGATACGGGCTTCCGAGAGCCCTTGGATCTGAGATCGAACGGTTGCATGGCGTGATTCTATACCTAAGGGTGAATATCCTATCCTAGAGGGTTATGCTGCAAATTTTCAGCAACTTAGCATGCGACCGTTTGATCTCAGATCCAAGGGCTACCAGCAGCCCGTATCATGGTCGCGCCTACCACGACCGTCGCGTCGCTCACGTGGTCGTGCCCTTGGAGATTTAACACGATGCGTTAGGCTATCTGATGTTGGCATGCCATCACTTAGTCATTCATACTACAACAAGGTTAGCTATAAGGTTGGCTATAAGTGTATTTTTTTACTCCTCCCTATCTCTTTCTTCGTACTCCCTCCGTCCCATAATATAAGAATGTTTTTGACACTAGTGTAGTGCCAAAAACGTTCTTATATTATGGGACACAGGGAGTACTAGTATTTATTGCATTTGCCAAGGAGTGACCTCTTCCAATGAAATGATGTGTTTATTAGTTTTTTGCGGCTAAGTTTGCTTCATTTAATTAGCTATAGACTCAAAATTGTCTTTTCACCTAGGTACACGCGCTTAACATCGTTTCTTCCTTGGGTCACCAAACTAGTCCCTCTCTTCTTGATTAACTTGCCACATCAGACATTATGCCTATGTGGCAAGCTTAGCACCTATAGGAGCAAGTAAAAACAATAGTGCGCTTTACATGGCATTTTTTGCACCCTCAGCCGCCTGCACATAAAAGCAGCGCGATCATTACCTGGGACTATGATCCTCTGTTTGCCGCCCCTGGATGGCAACCAGAGTCTCAGGGGCTACTATCTATACAGAGCACACCTAGCGTGTGCGGTACCGTAAAAAATACATGTATATTATTTTGCATACCTCAAAGCCTCTTAGCAGGCTCGTAAAGGCTTCATTCAACCCGCTTTTGGCGGATGAAATCCTCTCAACCACCGTACCCATCAAGGTACGATGCGCCTCTGAGATAGCCGCTTGCTCCAAAAGACCCATTAGTGTGTCCGGTTGCGCACCGGACAGTCCCGGACTCTTTCTGTTGCTCTCCTTAGGAGCCGAATACTCCGGACTTTAGGCGGCCGAAGAGTTACCTTCTGGCCCTTGGGGATCAGGAGAAATCCCCCGTGACGACACCTCGGGGTCGTCCGCTCCATGAGGCGGGGAGGCGGGAGGGGGCGTTTCGCTCTCCATCATCTCCGGAAGAAGATCCCCCAAAGATGAACTCTGTTGAGAAGGGCTATGAGCCGAACTGTAAGATATATGTCTCGGTTATTGTTCTCAGAGATAAAGCAGGATATATCTACCAAAGCACTTTTGTTCACTTACAGCTCGGTTGAGGGCTGGCCCCCTTGCGGGCGCTGTGCGGTAAGGACGCCCTCCGGGGCAGGGCCCCCTGGTGAAGGTTTCTTCCCTCGTTTGGAAACCTCCGTTTCCAAGTCTTCAGAGGCGGACCTTTTCTTCCCTTGGGGAGAGGGGATTCTTGATTCACCTCCCCGATTATCCTCCTTCACGGAGACACCAATTCCCCTGGTTTAGATGTGTAATGTGTGAAGCCTGCTTTCGGCTTCTTTGTTCCCCCCTTCATCTTCTCCTGATGGCACTTGATAAGGTGTGCGCTCAAGCATTCTCATTAGTACAGGATCCAGTGAGCCTTCGGGAAGGGGAGCCAAACATCTGATCCTCTCCGCCTTTCTTATCCAGTCCTGGCCGAGAGCAATCTTTCAGAATGATGTTGTGACAAATAAAAAGATAGCATGTTTGGTCGCGGAAATACTTACTTGGGTATCTGGACGGTTGAAGTTGAGACCCGCATCCTCTATGGTGTCCGGACACTTTATTCGTGATCCGAAGAACAGTCCATACATCTCTCCGAGTGTCACGCCGAAGAATTGTTGAATAGTTCGGGGCCCTTCTGGGTTGAACTCCCACATACGAAGAGATCGACATTGGCATGGTAGGACCCGACGAACTAGCATTACTTGCATTTCCTTGACAAGATTGACATCCCTCTTGAGAATATCTTGGATGCGGCTTTGCAGTTTCAGCACGTCCTTAACTGGCCCCCACTCCAGTCCCTTGTTGACCCATGACGCTAGTTGGGGCGGAGGGCCCGAGAAGAAGGTGGGGGCGGCCGCCCGCTTTGTACCCCGGGGAGCTGTGATGTAAAACCACTCCCGTTGCCATAAGTCGGACACCTCCAGGAAGGAACCCTTTTGCCATAGGGCATCGGCGCCTTTGCTTATTATAGCACCACCGCACACTGCGTGTCGCCCATCAATCATCTTCGGCTTCATATTGAAGGTCTTGAGCCATAAGCCAAAGTGTGGGGTGATGAGGAGGAAGGCCTCACACACGATGATAAACGACGAGATGTGAAGGATAGAATCCGGAGCTAGATCATGGAAATCTAGCCCGTAATAGAACATGAGCCCCCTAACAAAGGGATTAAGACTAAAGCCTAGCCCTCAGAGGAAGTGGGAGACAAATACTACACTCTCGTTGGGTTCGGGAGTGGGGATGACCTGCCCTTGAGCAGGCAGCCTGTGCGGGATTTCGGTGGTGAGATACCTGGCCTCCCTAAGCTTCTTGATGTCCTCCTCTGTGATAGAGGAAGCCATCTACCGACCTTGAAGGTTGGATCCGGACATGGTTGAAGGTCCGAAGCGCTTAGCCTGAGCCTTGGGTGTTGGAACTCGAGGTGGGGGGAGGAAAGGATCGAGCATCGGAAGAAAAGGACAGGCCTTGGCCCCTTTATAAAGAGGGCGAATATCAAGCGTCCCCCGCGTGGCCATTTGGAACTTGCCTAAAATCGATGAGTCATACTAACAAGCGCGGTTGGGTTACGCACACCCGTAGTGATGAGAATCCCGTGATAAGGGGAACACGATCTCTGCTTCGACAAGATGTGCCAATAAACCCGCCTTGCAACACGTGCAGTGGCAGGCTGGGAAAAGCGGTTCGTAATGACCGGGCCGCGGCGTGATGTGATGCTGTGAAAAGTTGTCAGCAGATGAGATTTGTGGAATATTGTACTCTCTACGGTGGTATGGGGAATTTGTTTTGTAGAGCCGGACATGATCCTTGTGTTCAAAATCTTCTATGAAGTATTCGGAAGGAACCCGCCTTGCAATGTTGAAGACAAATCTGCGCGCCGGACTCATCGTCATTGAAGCCTGGTTCAGGGGCTACTAAGGGAGTCCTGGATTAGGGGGTCCTCGGACAGCCGGACTATATACTTTGGCTGGACTGTTGGACTATGAAGATACAAGATTAAAGATTTCATCCCGTGTCCGGGTGGGACTCTCCTTTGCGTGGAAGGCAAGCTTGGCAATTCTGATATGTAGATCTCCTTCTCTGTAACCGACTATGTGTAACCCTAGCCCCCTCCGCTGTCTATATAAACCGGAGGGTTTAGTCCTTAGGACAACAACAATCATAATCATAGGCTAGCTTCTATGGTTTAGCCTCTACGATCTCGTGGTAGATTAACTCTTGTAATACTCATATCATCAAGGTCAATCAAGCAGGAAGTAGGGTATTACCTCCATCGAGAGGGCCCGAACCTGGGTAAACATCGTGTCCCCCGCCTCTTGTTACCATTAGCCTTAGACGCACAGTTCAGGACCCCCTACCCGAGATCCGCCGGTTTTGACACCGACACCCGGCCTCCCGGAGCTCCCTGATGTCCTTCTTCTTGATGGAGGAGGCCATCCACTTGCCTCCAGCTCCAGATCCGAACATGATTGGAGTGCTTTTTTGGTGGAGAAGACGACAGCTTGGGTGCTGGAGCTCGAGAATGGATGGGAAGAGGAAGGAGAAGGCATGGGTGAACGAGGATGAATCATTATCCCTTTATAAAGGTATTACAAGTCATGCGCCTCCCTGCTCGCCTTAAAATCCACCTATTCCCCAAGCGTCGTGTAGATGGCATGGTTGGGTTACCCATGCCCGTATTGATAAGACTCCCGTGATAAGGCGACACGATCTCTGCTTCGACAAGACGTGCCAGTAAAACCGCACCTCAAAATATGGAGCGGCAGGCTAAAAAACGGTTCGAATAATGACCGGTTGGGTTACCAATGCCCGTATTGATGTCACGCTATAAAAAGTTTTCAGTGCATTAGACTCGTGAAATATTATACTCTCTACGGTTGTGTGTGGTACTTGTTTTGCAGAGCCGGACATGTTTCCTGTGTTCGGAAGACTATGTTGGAGTATTCGGAGAAGGAACCCGCCTTGCAATGCCGTAGACAATCTGCACGCCGGACTCATCATCATTGAAGCCTGGTTCAGGGGCTACTGATGGGGTCCTGGACTAAGGGGTCCTCGAACAGCCAGACTATATACTTTGGTCGGACTGTTGGACTGTGAAGATCCAAGATAGAAGACTTCGTCCCGTGTCTGGATGGGACTCTCCTTTGCGTGGAAGGCAAGCTTGGCGATTCGGATATGTAGATTCCATTCTCTGTAACCGACTTTGTACAACCCTAGTCCCCCCCCCCCGGTGTCTATATAAACCGGAGGGTTTAGACTTCTAGGGTTCAACCACAACAATCATAACCTCATAGGCTAGACTTCTAGGGTTTAGCCATTACGATTTCGTGGTAGATCAACTCTTTTAATACTCATATTCATCAAGATCAATCAAGCAGGAAGTAGGATATTACCTCCATAGAGAGGGCCCGAACCTGGGTAAACATTGTGTCCCCCGCCTCCTGTTACCATTAGCCTTAGACGTACAGTTCAGGACACCCTACCCGAGATCCGCCGGATTTGACACCGACAATGAGAAAAAGTTAGAATAAGAAGAAGTTGTGCTTGGTCTTGCTATTATCTCCTCCCAGTGGCGGGCATGCCACCTCTGACCACCACATGCGCCTGTGGTCCAAAGATGCGCGCTCCCCATATTTGCCTCCATGTCTTGCTCCACGTCCCCATCCTCTACACATTCACCTTGCTCCTCAAGCTCCACCCAGCTCGTGCAAAACTCTCCATGGGTTGCGTCATCCACGCCCATCTCGTGGCGATAATGTTGGCGCCTGGCCACAAGGTACTCTATGTGTCATTGGGCTAGCGACATGTGCAAGGTCTTCGACAATATGCATGTGCGAGACTGCATCACCTAGAACATGCTCCTTGTGGGATACGCGAGAAATAGACTCACTGGGTTCACCATGGAGATTGTTGTTAGGATGCAGGATGAAGACGGGGTGCGATCTGAATCTATCATGCTCATGTATGCGCTGCCCACTTGTGTGGAGCTCGGGTACTTGAGACTAACCGTGAGGTACACACTTCTGTAGCTCGTGGTGGCTTTGATAAGCTCATGAATGTCTTCACGGCAATCCATGACATGTATTGCAAGTGTGGTGCAGTCAAGGTGGTGAGGACGGTGTTTGATCGGGCGTTGGCCAAGAACTTTGTGGCAGAACGCCGTTATCAGTGTGCTCCATTTTTTATACTCAAATATGATCGAAGAAGATGTGTGTATCATGAATCCGGATCATCAAGGAAGGCAACATTTTGAATGGTATTATATTATAATCCGGGACAAAGGTTTTGGAGCAGAAACACTGCAAAACATAGGAGGATCATTTGCAGTGTCGAGGAACCCTCACAATATTTACAGGTTCATTCCCATCCTGCCCCCCCTCGGGGCCGCGGTAATGGTGTCTATGACCACCTATGAGAGACTTTATGTTATTATGGTTGTGCCGACTTCTAAATGTGTGTGTGCGTGTGTGTGTGTGTGTGTGTGTGAGAGAGAGAGAGAGACCTGATAGTGAGATGATGCATGTACGTGCCGGGGATACGCAGAGTTCCATCAGTACCCAAATAGAGAGATAGAATGATTCTCTGTGAGAAAAAGGTGAAATTTTTTTAGAAAGGAGGTGCTTGCCCGGCCATAAGAATGAGGCCCTTAGAGTACAAATAGTCAACAGAGAGTATAGTCGAGCAGAACAAAAAGCAGGGCTACAAGGCACGGAGGCCCAAAATAGTGATGCAACGCCTGTCGCGGGCAAGGGGGAAACCGCTCCACGAGCGGTCAGGGGTCAGAGGAGGGCGAAACGCCTGCCATTGCATCCCTCTATCTGACACGCTAGAGCTCTGCACACTTGGCCTTCAATCGGTGATGAGACGATCCACGTCGGGGCAGTCCCATTGTCTCATCAACCCCTTCCAGAGCTGCAATAGAATGACCAATTTATACACAACATTAGCCAGATGTCTAAAGAATGGTAGCTTTGTTCCGCGTAGTCCAAAGAGACCAAGCAAGCGCCCCAACACCAAGCCAAGCTAGCTTACAGTCCTGGGCATTTCTAGCCATGATGAGCCCATACAGCTCAGCGAAACCACCCGGGTTCCAAGAACATCCATTCACCTCTCGAAGTGAGCTCCACACCATCCAAGCCAAAATGCATCGGAAGATTATGTGGCCGCTAGATTCCTCTTCTTTGCACCAAACACACATGCCATCACCCGGGCCATGTCTTCTTTGGATCTGGTCACCGCTGGGAATTCGGTTCCTAGCCAGCTGCCATAAGAAGATTTTAATTTTTGCTGGCATTCATGCTTTCCAAAGCGACCGCAGATCATAGACTGGGGGGGCTTTGAAGATTTCCTTATAGAATGAGCCAGTAGAGAAGCCTCCCGATGGCTCTAACTGCCATAGGACCTCATCGCACTCAGCAGTTAAACGCACAGAGGCCAGGACCTCCCATAGATCCTCCCATTCCGGCGCTTTGCTAGGCCCAAGGGGTCTGCTGAAAGAGGGCCGGAGGCGCCCATTAACCCATGTATCTACAACTCGCGCCTCCTGTTGTCCCACGATTGCAAAGAGATTGGGATATGTCAGGTCAAGCGATCGCTCACCCCACCAAACATCTTACCAAAATAGCATCAATTCGCCGTTATGCACAACAAATCTCGTCCCTAGCTGTAGCAAAGGTTGAACCTTGCGGATATCATTCGCAAACTGTGACCGTCTGACCCGCGGCCGAAAGGTCACCCCATCGTCCTCAAGATACTTAGCCTTGAATATGGAGAGCCAAAGACCCCCTTGTCCCGTCAAAATTTTCCACGCCCACTTCGTCATAAGACACCAGTTCATAACTCTGGAGTTAATGGTACCTAAACCACCCACCTCTTTAGGAGAGGCAATCACATCCCACCTAACCATATGGTACCGTTGTTTACCATTTTCCTTAGCCCAAAAGAATCTGGATCGGATCTTGTCAAGTTTCTCATGGGTCCCGTTGTGCAATAAATAAAAACCCATGACAAACATAGGAATGTGTTGACACCAGATTTTGGCACGATCAATAACTTATTTAAGATGGCCTCAAATAGAGAAGTGATCTTCATGAAAGAGTTCCGTATTGTCGATATGAACATCTTTGAAGTTTGGGTCATCGCAGTCCGATTTCATCTCGAAGACCGAAACTATGCTCAAAGTACTAAGATCTTATATTCAGAGTACAGTTTGGCTGATTAAGCCCCCAAGACAACGTCAAATGGAAAAATTATCTACACGGATTGTCTTCGTCTCGTCGAAACGATTGATTCTGATATAAAAATCGTTCCAATCGGAGTTCGTATGCAAACGTTAGAGCCATCGAAATACAGCACTGTCAGAAGGCAAAAACTGGCGCGCCCCACCAGACACCCTGTCTGATGGGTAGCGCGAGGGATAGCCTGTTTCGTGCGACCGATTTGACCCTCAAAATGACCTCTGATCAAAAAACGTTCAACATTAAAGTTGTTCGTCTCGTCGAAACGGTCGAGATTGCTTTTGGGCTCGTTTCCATCCGAGATCGTTTACCACCACAAAAAAGACCCACAAGGTGCAGCCAGTTTAAACCGAACAGTTTTGGAAAGTTCGGACAAAACCAATCCGAATTTGACTAGGGTTTTGGACGTGAATCCAAGCTTTTTCCTTGCACGGGAAGTCCAGCCGCCTCTTATATACCTAAGGGGTGACGGCCGATTGAACAACACCAATCGAACAAACACATCTAATACTTTTTCGTGTTCATCTACTTTTATCTCTCCCCTTGTATCTTTCTTCTTGTTCTTCGTCGTTCTTCAAGATTGGAGGCTGCGAATCCACGAGGCTCTAGGGGCGGTAAGACCGACCTCGAGCAGTCAATCGTCGCCGCGAGCCCTGACGGGGTCCCTACCGGGCGAGCGAGGCGTCTGGTCCCAAAAGCGCCGGTTTGCTGTCTTGCGTATCGCGCTGGAAGTCGGCCTCCCGCGGTGTGAGTTGCGGAGCATCTCCCTCGGCGCCGCGGGTACACATCGACGTGTTCGTGTGACAAGTGACAGTGTCAACACACTTTTTGGCGACTCCGTTGGGGAAAAAGTTTTGAACGGTATCCGGTCTATTCTTGCTACGAAAGGATCGTCATCTAGGGTTTGCAATCTACAAAGGTAATATGAATACCCAATTCCCTACTGTAGATGCAAATAATTTATATGGTGTTACTAGATTGTTCAATGAGTATACTCTATCGGCCAGCCCTAGTTTTTTCAATAATGCATCTAATTACATGCAAGGGCCAATTCAAAGTAATTTGCATGCTTTAAGTTCTTATGATACTAGTAACCTACACCATATGTATCCCAACTCTCATGCATCGGCAACCCCACAAATTGTTATGCCGATGAACAACATGGTGAGTTCAGTTAATAAATTTGAAACACCTCATGTTAGAATTTCCAATGCCATGCAAGAAAGTGTTTCACCCTTTTATTCATCGGCAAGTAATGTGCAATATACTGATCCAACCATGCCGATGAACGAGAGAATTGGCCATGCTGCTACTAGTTATTCGGCCAGTTACTCTCAAACGTCATATGCTACACCTCATGTTAGTAATTCTTCGGCACCATACACAACTGTAGATGCTCATAATTCGGTTTCACACCTTCCTGGTTATAGCCGAATGAATGTAAATTTTACAGGAGTGGTTGTGCCCAATATTGTAGAAGATAAGGTAATGGTGGCTGCATTGAAGAGTTTAGCCCAAAACAAGAGAATTCGTGCTCTTTGCCTTGAACAACATGCAAAGGGGCTATTTCCTGATTATGCTGCAATAAAAGCTAGAGTTTTGCAAGAATATGAATCTTTGCCCATTGATAAAATTGGCGAGCAAAAGTATGGTCTTACAACAATGCATATGCCTTCACCTAGTACTACATCATATTATACACCCCTTACACAATTGCAAAATTTTGGCAACAGCCGTGTGTCATTGCCAAAAGAATCTAAAAGCATTGAGGGGCAATCATATCCGGAGTGGGCTGAAATTGAGAAAATGCTTAAAGCTAATTTTGCCGCTCGCCGTCAGAAACAAATAGAAAAAGAATTGGCTCAGATAAAAGAAGCATTGTCAATTGATAGTATCAATGAAAAGAAGGATGATTCGGAACATGAAAGTGCTTCGGTTGAAAAAGCCGAATCAAGTACTATATATTCTGAATCCATCAAATCCAATGAGGCAAGCATTATTGAGAAAGGGCATGGCAAGCATAGGAAAACAACGGTGCTTGATTTTTCTGAAGTTAATGGAACCTATTTCCTTCCCTATGAGTTCCGTGCCGTAGAAATTGACAAGCTTCAAGGACAAGAACAAGTAGCCGAACAAAGTTCGGCCGACAAGAATCTTCAAAGCAGTGATGCACGGATTCAAGAAAAAGATGATGACAAGGTGTTGGGGAGCTATCCAAAGACGGAGCAAGATGTTCTTCAAATGGCACCACCATCATGCTCTCCCAACATATTTGAAGAGGTATGCATAGCGAGTAATTTACCTATTTTCAGATTTGGTCGCAACTTCATTATTGATGCATCTATAAGAAATGTTCTCATAAGTAATTTTGAAAGACCAATGAAGAAGGGTAATTTACTTGTTAGCAATAAAATTGTTATGGAACATATCGGTCAAACCATTGCGCCATTTATAAAGACCGATAATGACTTATTATTACAGCCAAAGCTGTCCCCATTGCTTTATCTAAAGTTCATATCTAGTTGGGTAGCTTTGCTTATTTCGTACTTGGCTTGCACTTGGTCTCAACTGAGACATGTATATTCTAAATATCTTCGTTTCAGAAATTTAAAGCCAAGGTTAAATTCTATTGAGAAAATCGATGCTAATACAATATCTTATCCAAAGACATCGGAGATAGAGTGGAAAATACAATGCATAGCCGAATGGGGAGATTCCAAATCTGAACCATTCGTTTGCTTATCTCCAAAGCCGTTCAAACAGCAAGATCGGCTAGAAAACAAGAAGTATACCTTCAATTCAAGCATGTGTGATCAAATATTTGATTTATTGCTGAAAAATAATTACATTACAATTCTCGATCACCATGTTAAGCCATCAATCCAAGGACGAATGTATTGTAAGTTGCATGATTCGTCCAAACATAATTTTAAGGATTGCAACATGTTTCGGCAAATAGTTAAATCGGCCATTGAAAAAGGACGATTGAAGTTTGTTGAAACACCAAGAGATGACCAGTCTATTCCGATTGGTCCCGATGGCAAAAGGTTTTTGCATCGGCTACTTCAAGCCGATCCATTTAAAGAGAATGTAAAAACTGCAGGTGATGGGATCAAGGTTTCAGTAAAGAAGTTGTTGAAGAGCATAATGAACATAATCTTGAGGGCGAGAATTCCATCGAAGCTACAATGGAGACGCCAAGGACTGGGGGGCAGCAAGCAAATCCAATGATCGATGAAAGAAAACCAAAAGAAAACAAAGGCCGAAATAAACGCAAGTGTAAGAGATCAAAAATCACCTTTGCTGAACTATTGGATAAATATCAAAAGATGAGTGAAGAGAAGAATGCTTATCGGCCAAATCATGCAAACAAACCAAGATCACCCCCAAGGCGCAAATATGAGGATTGGTATTGGCAAAGTGATAATTTTAATGCAACATATTCATATCCTTATTTTGGGCCGCCAATGCCAATGCCGTGGATGCCTCCCTATGCTCATATAGATACATATTCATCATGGGACAGGTATGGTACAAGGGCACATTCTCCATCTTATTCTAGACCATCTCACCAATACTATGCAGCTCGAAGAAGATCAACATTTGAACAATCACGCATCAAAGACCATTTCAATCATAAGGAATCGGTCCAGAGCTCAAGGAAGAAAAAAGAGGTGGTAAAGCAAGTTTACCGCGTGAAAAAAGATGGTCGTAAGTGTGCTACTTCAGATTTGATCTCAAATAACAAAGAGCCAATTAAAGTGTTGACATTGGCTACAAAAGGCAAAGAAGTGAAACAATCAATTGATAAAAATCAGAGTGCCGAATCTGAGGAAAAGAAGTTGAGGGTGCACAAGGCCCAAAAAGAGTTGTCATTGCTTCAAACAAAATCACAGCTGGGGTGCCCACTCGGCTTATCGTATTGGCGAAAAAAGGAATTACAAAAACTTAGTGCACAAGAGCTGAAAAGGAAGAACATGGCATGGGTTCCAAAGAGGAGCAGTCAAAATGAAAGTGGTGTGCAACCTTCTATTGCAACAAGTGTTACAAAAGTGAAGAAAGAGAAGGATGGAAGCCAAAAACAGTTAAGCCGAAGGTTTGCATCACCCCATCAAAATCTTCGGTTAGCACATCATCCATATTCTTCAACCATACCATTGATGCCTTTGCCATGGAATTCATCATCAGGTATGATAAATTACCCTCCCTGGATTTATTTTAATTCATGGAAGCGACATAATTTTCTGCATCATGAGAGGGTATTACCAAATCTCTATACATTTTATTAGCTACATCTTTTCTTGCTAATCCAAAGGGCCGAAATATTTGATTGCTATTTCATTTGTTTATTTCGGCTATACATGATTTGGTGAATGAATTCTACATGGGCATTATGTTGATGGACGGTATTTATCTATCGCCCTAAGAATATGTCAAAGCATGGCTGATGTAGTATCCTAACATCGTCCTTAGTCCAATTAGAGGCCAAAACGAGGTACATGTTCATTGATATTTCCCTTGTCTTTCTAGTACTATGGAGATTATTTTCGACGGTAAATTTGAGGTAATGGCCAAGGTGTTGGTGTTGCTTATTTATCTCCATATGGAGCTATTTTGTGAAGCCTCAGGCCGCTTATAATATTGCACAATCAGCAAAGCTGAATATGCATTGTCATTCGGATTGGAGCTTTGCCTTGATATAGGTGCTATACATACTGAGGCTTCCGGTGATTCGTTATTAGTAGTGCAACAAATATCCAAGGGTTATCAATATTTTGACAGATCACTTATAGTTTATCTTTTGGTATGTCTAGATGCAAGATTTACCTTGGGTTGCTTTTAAATTGTTCATATATCTAGGCATGACAATTCGAAAGAGTTGGCACAAGAAGCGTCCAGCTACTATGTTTACCATGGTGTATTGCATTTCTATCAATAGCCGATGCTAGGTCTTGTCAACATAGGTAAGGCTGAATCGAAGCCCACCGCTTCGGCCACTAATGAAACTTTTATGCAGGTGAAGTAAGGATTGGAGGAACTTCATTCTTGACTACCTGCAAAATCCTAGCGAAAGGGTGAACAATATGGTTCGGAGGATGGTTTTGATCTATGGAACCTCATCACCGGATTGTTTTAGAAGCTGAGAAGTTTTCACCCAAGTTTGCATCAAGAGGTTCAAACAAGCAATGGACGATATATACTTGTCGTTCTAAGAACATGCAAAATGGCCGATGTAGTGTTTACATCGTCCTTAGAACAAGCTATGCGGAAGTTATTTTTCGGCACACAAACTTTGCCGAAAAACAGGGGGGGCATGTGTTGACACCAGATTTTGGCACGGTCAATAACTTATTTAAGATGGCCTCAAATAGAGAAGTGATCTGCATGAAAGAGTTCCGTATTGTCGATATGAACATCTTTGAAGCTTGGGTCATCGCAGTCCGATTTCATCTCGAAGACCGAAACTATGCTCAAAGTACTAAGATCTTATATTCAGAGTACAGTTTGGCTGATTAAGCCCCCAAGACAACCTCAAATGGAAAAATTATCTACAGGGATTGTCTTCGTCTCGTCGAAACGATCGATTTTGATATAAAAATCTTTCCAATCCGAGTTCTTATGCAAAAGTTAGAGCCATCGGAATACAGCCCTGTCAGGAGGCAAAAACTGGCGCGCCCCACCAGACACCCTGTCTGATGGGTAGCGCGAGGGATAGCCTGTTTCGTGCGACCGATTTGGCCCTCAAAATGATCTCTGATCAAAAAACGTTCAACATAAAAGTTGTTCGTCTCGTCGAAACGGTCAAGATTGCTTTTGGGCTTGTTTCCATCCGAGATCGTTTACCACCACAAAAAAGACCCGCAAGGTGCAGCCAGTTTAAACCGAACAGTTTTGGAAAGTTCGGACAAAACCAATCCGAATTTGACTAGGGTTTTGGACGTGAATCCAAGCTTTTTCCTTGCACGGGAAGTCCAGCCGCCTCTTATATACCTAAGGGGTGACGGCCGATTGAACAACACCAATCGAACAAACACATCTAATACTTTTTCGTGTTCATCTACTTTTATCTCTCCCCTTGTATCTTTCTTCTCGTTCTTTGTCGTTCTTCAAGATTGGAGGCTGAGAATCCACGAGGCTCTAGGGGCGGTAAGGCCGACCTCGAGCAGCCAATCGTCGCCGCGAGCCCTGACGGGGTCCCTCCAGGGCAAGCGAGGCGTCTGGTCCCAAAAGCGCCGGCTTGCTGTCTTGCGTATCGCGCTGGAAGTCGGCCTCCCGCGGTGTGAGTTGCGGAGAATCTCCCTCGGCGCCGCGGGTACACATCGACGTGTTCATGTGACAAGTGCCAGTGTCAACAGAATGTTTGTCAGGCAATCATTGATAAGCACTAGCCGGCCAACTGAGGCTAGTAGCTTGCCTTGCCACGGTTCCACTCTTTTAGCCGCCTTGTCCACCATTGGCTCAAAATCAGCCATGGACAGAGCCCGATCCTAAATGGGCATGCCCAAATACTTGAAGGGAATAGATCCCAACTCACAATTCATCATGTGCTGCCCTGAGTTGAGACTCCAAGTCACCTCCCGTGACAAAGGCCTCACTCTTATCGAAGTTTATCTTAAGTCCCGACATTGCCTCAAAGCACATGAGAAGAAACTTGAGGTTAGCAATCGCCACTTCAGAATTCTTGATGAGGATGAGGGTATCGTTAGCATATCGAAGGTGGCACAACCCTCCTGGAACCACCCTTTCCGCAACACCCGAGATGTGGCCGACAGCTTTGGGGAGAGATCGGGTCTCCCTGCTGCAGTCCCCTTCCATTGCGGAAATATGGGCCAATCGATCCATTAATATTAATAGCAGTTTGTCCACCTCTCACGACTTGCCGCATCCAGCTCACCTATTGTGGGTCAAAGTTTTTCTTGTGGAACACCTCCTCAATGAAGTCCCATCGGACCCGGTCATAGGCTTTCTCAAAGTAGAGTTTAAGAATGAACACCTCTTCCTTGGAATTCTTGATCTCATGGAGCACCTCATGGAGCACCGCTATCCCGTCCAGGATGCTCCGCCCTTTAATAAAGGCAGTTTGCAGATTATCAATAATCTTGTCTGCCACCGGAGCAATGCGGGAGGCAAATCCCATTGTAATCAGCTTGAAGCTGACATTTATGAGCGTGAGAGGGTGAAGCTGCCTAATTTGGTATGCACCTGGCACCTTCGAAATCAAAGCCAACACCCCATAATTTAGGCGTTTAATGTCTATTCGGTCCCTAGTGAATTCATTCACAAGGTGAGCGAACTGTGGTCCCACTATTTTACAAAACCGCTTATAGAAGATGACCAGGAAACCATCAGGCCCGGGCGCCGTGTTCACCCTCATGTGCTTCAAGTTTTCTGTTATCTCATTGCTACGTCTTGAGCTTGTGTTGGTTTTCCTTGAAGAGGAAAGCGTGATGCAGCAATAGTAGCGTAAGTATTTCATTCAGTTTTTGAGAACCAAGGTATCAATCCAGTAGGAGGTTCCTCAAAAGTCCCACGCACCTACACAAACAAACAAGAACTCGCAACCAACGCAATAAAAGGGTTGTCAATCCCTTCAAGGCCACTTGCGAAAGTGAGATCTGATAGAGATAATATGATAAGATAAATATATTTTTGGTATTTTATGGTATATATTGGAAAAGTAAAGATGCAAATAAAAGTAGATTGAAAGCTTATATGATAAGAGAAAGGCCCGGGGGCCATAGGTTTCACTAGTGGATTCTCTCAAAATAGCATAAGTATTACGGTGGGTGAACAAATTACAGTCGAGCAATTGATAGAAAATGCTCTAATAATGAAGATCATCACACTTTTATTTATTTACAACTCAAGATTACAACTCAATACTAAAACAAGATATGACTCTATCTAAATGCCTCTGGCGGTGTACCGGGATATGCAATGAATCAAGAGTGACATGTATGAAAATTATGAAGGTGGCGTTGCCACAAATACGATGTCAACTACATGATCATGCAAAGAGCAATATGACAATGATGATGTGTGTCATAATAAACGGAACGATGGAAAGTTGCATGGGAATATATCTCGGAATGGCTATGTAAATGCCATAATAGGTAGGTGTGGTGGCTGTTTTGAGGAAGGTATATGGTGGGTGTATGGTACCGGCGAAAGTTGCGCGGCATAAGAGAGGCTAGCAATGGTGGAAGATGAGAGTGCGTATAATCCATGGACTCAACATTTGTCATAAAGAACTCAGAAACTTATTGCAAAAATCTACAAGTCATCAAAAACAAAGTACTACGTGCATGCTGCTAGGGGGATAGATTGGTAGGAAAAGACCATCGCTTGTCCCCGACCGCCACTCATAAGGAAGACAATCAATAAATAAAATTGTGCTCCAACTTCATCACAAAGCGGTTCACCATACGTGCATGCTACGGGAATCACAAACTTCAACACAAGTATTCTTTAAATTCATAATCACCCAACTAGCAAGACTCTAATATCACCATCCTAATCACTACAGGAAACAAGTAATTTGCCGTCTGTGGATCACAGACGGCAAAGACCTAAATCCAAACGGCAAAGATTTTGCCGTCAGGAAGCAGACGGCAAACTCAGATGGCAAAGATAAGTCGGCAAAGAATACTTTGCCGTCAGCTTTTCATCGGCCAGACGGCAAAGACTTTGCCGTCAGCCAAATCTGCTTTGCCGTCAGCCTTATAAATCACATACGGCAAAGAAAAGTACTTTTGCCGTCAGCCAGACTACATCATTGCCGTCAGCTATTCACAGATTTGTCGTCAGCCTCGTATATCACAGACGGCAAAGAAAGGGTCATTTTGAAAAAAAACACAGCTTCCCAGGGATGCGGTCAACGCATGCAGTGCACTACCTATGTTTCTTCTTCTTCTTTTAACAGGGAATGTCCTAGCCGTGTTTAGTGCCTTTCATTCAATGTTAGTCCAGTACAAAATACAAACATGATCCTGAAAAAACTAATGTTACAGAATAGTCCTGGAAACTAACACAAAGGACCCTAAAAAGTAAAACTAAAAATCAATCGGGTCCTTCTTCTCTACGGTAGTGCTCTGTTCGGTCCGTCGGCGACGCTCAACGCACCACTCTGTCGTGCTCTTCTTGTTGCGCCGTCGTCCAGCCCTGCTCAGCTGCGCTGGGGAGCTGGCTCGCTCCGGTGCTCCGAGGAGGCATGCGAGGAAGGTCGGGGATGGGCGGTGCTTGACCGCTGGTGACGGCCCTGCTCAGCCGCGCCACTGTGGCCCAGCGGCGCTCAGGAGCCGACTCGCTCCGGTGCCGCGAGGAGGAGCTCCTGGCTGCTCTAGCAGCAGAGCTCGTGAGGCGGAGCGCACGAACAACGGGTTGAGGAGGAGCTCAGGGTGTGGACGGGCTCGGGTGCGCGGTCGGAGGAGCTGGGTTGCGGACGGCCGGCAGGTGAGGACGAGCTCGCAAGGTGGAGCTTCACACGGTGCTGGCGAGGTGGCGGATGGATGCTCGGAAGGAAGGATGCTCAGCACCGCGGCGGACGGACGGGCTCGCGGGCGTCGTCCGCAGTGTGCGGGTCCTCAGGGACGGACGGGCGCTGGGCTTAGTGTGCGGCTGCTCGGGGGCGCCGGAGGCACGGTCGGGCATTGGCCGGCGACGTGTTGCTTCTCGAGGGAGAAGGAGGGATGAGGGAGCAGGAGAGAGTGTGTGAGATGGAGAGAGGAGGGAGCACGAGGGAGAAGGAGATGGAGTCGTGGGTGGGGCAGGTACGGTCGTGGCATCGTGGGTGGGGGCATGCGTGGGGGCGCGTGCATTGTGGCAGTCAGTGGGAGCATGCATCCGACGGCTTCAGAGTGGGTGGGATCTGTGGCTAGGATGTTGCCAAGTCATCAATCCGTGTGATCGATCCGCGTGGTGTGCTTTTCCTTTGCCGTCTACGAAACAAAATACAAACGGTAAAGAGATCTTTGCCGTCTGCAAAAAAACACAAACGGTAAAGATTTTTTGCCGTCTGCCAAAACAAATGCAGACGGCAAAGGTTCTTTGCCGTCTGTGGTTTTTATTGCAGATGGCAAAGTAAGCTCTTTGCCGTCTGTATTTTTTTCTGCAGATGGTAAAGTTTATTTTGCCCTCAGTTTTTCTTTGCCGTCTGCGAATGACGGCAAACCCTTTCTTTGCCGTCTGCCGCTGATGGCAAAAATGCCTCCTGACAGCAAATTAGTTTTTTCCCGTAGTGAATATCTCAAAACAATTATCAAGCATCAAATTGATCATAGCATCCAATTCACTTTCTATGATAGTTTTTATTATACCCAACTTGGATGCCCATCATTCTAGGACCTATTTTATAACCATAGAAAATACCATGCTGTTCTAAGAGACTCTTAAAATAAAATAAGTGAAGCATTAGAGATCAACAATTTCTTCCAAATTATGCCACCACCATGCTCTAAAAGATACAAGTGAAGCACTAAAGCAAAAACTATCTAGCTCAAAAGATATAAGTGAAGCGCATAGAGTATTCTAATAATTTCTAATCAAGTGTGCTTCTCCCAAAAGGTGTGTAGAGCAACGATGATTGTGGTAAACTAAAAAGCAAAGACTAATATCATACAAGACGCTCGAAGCAAAACACATATCATGTGGCGAATAAAAATATAGCTCCAAGTAAAGTTACCTATAGATGAAGACGAAAGAGGGGATGCCTTCCGGGGCATCCCCAAGCTTAGGCTTTTGGTTATCCTTGAATATCTTGGGGTCCCATGGGCATCCCCAAGCTTAGGCTCTTGCCACTCCTTATTCCATAGTCCATCAAATCTTTACCCGAAACTTGAAAACTTCACAACACAAAACTCAACAGGAAATCTCATAAGCTCCGTTAGTGCAAGAAAGAAAAACCACCACATAAGGTACTGTAATGAACTCATTCTTTATTTATATTAGTGTTGAACCTACTGTATTCCAACTTCTCTATTGTTCATACCCCTACATACTAGCCATAGATGCATCGAAATAAGCAAACAACACACGAAAAACAGAATCTGTCAAGAACAGAACAGTCTGTAGCAATCTGTAACTCTCAAATACTTCCGGAACTCTAAAAATCCTACCAAAATAGTAAGTCCTGGGAAATTTGTCTATTGATATACATCAAAAAGAATAAACGCAAAAGCACACTTTTGTGAATTACTAAAATTATTTTCAGGCGCGCAAAGTTTCTGTTATTCAGCAGAATCAAATTAACTATCACCATAGGTTATCCTATAGGTTCTACTTGGCACAAACACTAATTAAAACATAAAAACACATCTAGACAGAAGGTAGATGCAAAATTTATTACTAAACAGAAGCAAAAACAAAAAACAAAAGTAAAATTGGGTTGCCTCCCAACTAGCGCTATCCTTTAATGCCCCTAGCTAGGCATAAAATCGAGGATAGATCTAAGTAGTGCCATAATAATAAGATAGATCACGAAAACTCATCTCATATTCTCTACGTTCAGCAGCAAGTTTTCTTTGAGGCAAGCAAAAGTAATCAAAAGGGCTAAATTTAATGGGACAAAAGTCCCCAAGATCGATCTCAGGAGGTATGGGTTCCTCCTTTGGCCCTTCATATTGCACAATTCATCATTATAAGCATTCTTTTGGTAGAACTTCGTGACCCTATACTCAAGAGAGTATCCAAGCTCATTGTTTCGAAAAGCAAAATCATTATTAAGTTCGGAAATTCTATCAACTAGGACATTGGTTGGAACCTTTTTTCTAAGGTTTTCGTTAAAAGCAACATAGTCCAAAGATTGAAAACGCCTAATTTCCTCTTGATCAAAGAGGATCACTTCTATGGGAGGACGGCCGGTGTCCACCCTATAGTGCGCAAAGATTTCTTTGGCCTCTTTTATTATAAATCTAAACTCATGTGCCAAAAAGATAGTGGCGGCGCGCTTAACAGAAGAATGCTCAATATTAAAAAATTCCAGGAAATTCTTTGTATGCAAGGATGCATATGCATAAATTGTCTTTCAAGCTCAACTACAAGCATGGCGATAGCATCCACAAGACTACTAGTTCTATAAAGAATAGAACCACCCATAGAAGGTAAAGCACCAGCACAAGTAAAGAAGTCTTGAATAACCCCTTTTCCAATAATATTACCACTACCGATTCGAAACTTTTTAGTATGCAAGATAGGGGGTTCTTTAGAAGGAGCATCAGAATTTTCCATGTTATCATTATTGTCCATATCGACGATAATCTCCCCAATTTCAGACATAACGGCAAACAAAAGCGAGGAGGAAGAAGAGGGCAAGCAGAAAAGAGAGGGCGAATAAAACGGCAAGGCTGAAGTGGGGGAGAGGAAACGAGAGACAAATGGCAAATAATGTAAGTGCGAGGGAGATGAGTTTGTGATGGGTACTTGGTATGTGTTGACTTGAGCGAAGACCTCATCGGCAACAGCGCCGGAAATAGCATCTTGGCGGGAGGTCGAATCTTGACTTGACTTGGTGGAAGCCTCCCCGGCAATGGCACCAGAAATCCTTCTTGCTACGTCTTGAGCTTGCGTTGGTTTTCCTTGAAGAGGAAAGGGTGATGCAGCAATAGTAGCATAAGTATTTCCCTCAGTTTTTTAGAACCAAGGTATCAATCCAGTAGGAGGCTCCTCAAAAGTCCCATGCACCTACACAAACAAATAAGAACTCGCAACCAACGCAATAAAGGGGTTGTCAATCCCTTCAAGGCCACTTGCAAAAGTGAGATCTGATAGAGATAATATGATAAGATAAATATATTTTTGGTATTTTATGATATAGATTGGAAAATTAAAGATGCAAATAAAAGTAGATTGAAAGCTTATATGATAAGAGATAGACCCGGGGGCCATAGGTTTCACTAGTGGCTTCTCTCAAGATAGCATAAGTATTACGGTGGGTGAACAAATTACTATCGAGCAATTGATAGAAAAGCGCATAGTTATGAGATTATCTAGGCATGATCATGTATATAGGCATCACGTCCGTGACAAGTAGACCGACTCCTGCCTGCATCTACTACTATTACTCCACACATCACCACTATCCAGCATGCATCTAGAGTATTGAGTTCATAAAGAACAGAGTAACGTATTAAGAAAGATGACATGATGTAGAGGGATAAACTCATGCAATATGATATAAACCCCATCTTTTTATCCTCGATGGCAACAATACAATACGTGCCTTTTTGTCCCTGCTGTCACTGCGAAAGGACACCGCAAGATTGAACCCAAAGCAAAGCACTTCCCCATTGCAAGAAAGATCAATCTAGTAGGCCAAACCAAACTGATAATTTGAAGAGACTTGCAAAGATAACTTAATAACACATAAAAGAATTCAGAGGAGATTCAAATATTTCTCATAGATAAACTTGATCATAGACCCACAATTCGTCTTATCTCGACAAACACACCGCAAAAAGAGTTACATCAAATAGATTTCCAAGAAGATCGAGGAGAACATTGTATTGAGATTCAACGAGGGAGAAGAAGCCATCTAGCTAATAACTATGGACCCGAAGGTCTGTGGTAAACTACTCAAACTCATCGGAGAGGCCTTGGAGATGATGTAGAGGCCCTCCATGATCGATTCCCCTCCGATAGAGTGCCGGCGAAGGCTCCAAGATGGGATCTCACGGATATAGAAGGTTACGGCGGTGGAATTAGGTTTTCGTGGTCGCTTCTGATGTTTTCGGGGTACATGGGTATATATAGGAGGAAGAAGTAGGTCGGCGCATGCCCGAGGGCCCCACGAGGGTGGGGGGCACGCCCAGTCCTAGGGGGCACGCCGGGCACCCTCGTGGCCGCCTCGGTTGTTGCATGACTTCCAATCCAAGTCCTCTGGATCATGTTTGTTCCAAAAAGATCGCTCCTGAAGGTTTCATTCCGTTTGGACACCGTTTGATATTCCTTTTCTTCGAAACACTGAAATAGGCACAAAAAAAGCAATTCGGGGTGGGCCTCCGGTTAGTAGGTTAGTCCCAAAAATGATATAAAATTGTAAAGTAAAGCCCATAAACATCCAAAACGGGTAATATAATAGCATGGAACAATCAAAAATTATAGATACGTTGGAGACGTATCACTCATCAAGCGTGAAAGCCCTAATGAGGATGGAGTTCTCAGCTTCAGAGACCACTCGCTCATTATCCCAGATCGAGCCTTGAAGAGATGTTGATCCCACCCCAGCAGAACCCAATAACTCCTAGTAAAACGCATAACTATGGGATTGAAGGGCGCCTTCTTCAGTGATAACATTATCTCCATCGCGGAGAACACGGATCATACATCTCCGGCGTCTCCCATTTGCCACAGCATGAAGAAATTGGGTACTCGCGTCCCCCTTGAGCACCCAATTTTTCTGACCCCTTTGTTTCCAATAAATCTCCTCGCAGGTCAAGATAAAGATCATCTCATTCTCAGCCGCGTACCTTCTCGCCCATTCATCATGCGATAGGCCGCTCAAATCTGCCTTGGATTCCAAGGCCGACACTTTCGCGCATCAGAGCCACTTTTCTAGCTTTGAATTGGCTACCCACGTTCATGCCCCACCCTCAGATGTGTCGACGACTCAAGCGCACACAATGTTTCCAAATGTCTATAGCATCGCATAAAGGGCCATACCGGTGAGGTGGGCGATCCCTAGCCTCTATCCAAATCGAAGAAACCCGCTGCACAATGCCCGACTGGAGGAGCCATTGCTTCTCAAAAAAGAAGCGCTTGGTGGCGTGGTGGGGGGCTTCTCCAAAGATGAGGATAAGCGGGCAATGATCGGAGCCCAGCCTTGGTTCCGCCACTAGTGAGCATGCCGCAAATTTGGCCTCCCAGTCAGTGGAAACAAAGACCCGGTCTAGCACGCATCTAATCAGGCCATCCTGGTTATTACACCAAGTAAATCGAGCCCCCACCCTAGGCAGCTCAATGAGGTCAAGGTCAGCCACCCACTCATTGAAGGTATCTACCAGCATGTGGTCTGAAATAATACCATTACTCTTGTCTATCGCGCCCCGCAAGAGATTGAAATCCCCACCTATGACAATAGGGCATGGGGAAGCCGTGATCTTAGCATAAATCTCTTGGAGTAAATCAATTGATCGATCATGGTCTGCTGGGCCATACACCACAACTAGCTCCCATCTAAAACCGTTATTCCGCTGAATAACGTCCGCTGTGAGGAAAAAGGAACTGTGCTTAAAGCCCACCACCTCAAAACTTTCCATCTTCACCCCCAAAAGGATCCCATCTGATCGGCCCGAAGCCAGAAGCCATTCCCATCGGAAGTTGGATGCGCCACCTATGGCGTCAAGCTCATATGGTTCAAAGGAGGACCGTATGGTTTCCTGGAGACCCTCGAAGTCGAGATTTTGGTCACAGATGTATTCGATAAGTTGCCTCCATCTATCTCGTTGACCAAAACCCCTCAAATTCCAGATTAGGCCTTTCATTGCATACCCAAGGGGGACTGGGCCCCTGCCCCATCGAAGTTCTCCGCCCTGGCAGAAGCAGTCGACCGACCTTTCCCACGGCCACAGCCACGCCCATGCCCCCGGCCACGGTCGCGGCCACGCATAGGCCCAGCATCCACGAAGCCGCATCCTGAGTTGCCGACACTGCATTCTCCCTTGCAGCATCAGCAGCGGAAGCAGCCCGCATCTCAGCCGCCATGGTCCGGGCAATGCGCTGAGGAGCCTTCGCGTCAGCCACCGTAGCCTGAACCAGCTCCTGGGCCCGAATGCTATCAAGCACCTCGAGAGGGGTAGAGAACACTGAACCCAGAATCACACGGTTGTCTGTGGCCACCTTGAGGAGGTGGCGATTTGAAGCAAAATCAAGAACCTTCAATGAAGACATAGAGCGGGTTATTGGTTTATTACCGTCCAGATCCTTGCCGGCCTTGAGGGACATCGCCTTGGTCATCATGTCGGAGGCCTTGGTCGCCGCGGTGCGCATGCTAGACCTGGTGGCCCGTACATGGGAAGGCGAGGCCAGCACCACTTCCTCCGCCCCCACCATATCAGCAGCAGCCGCGCGGAGCTCATCGAAGGCTGCCAGGCAGTCGTCACTTGGCAGGCAGTTGTCGGTGAAGCCCTCTCCAGCCACCGGGGAGATGGGAGCCCCGCGGGCACCAGCCGCCGCTCCTCCCCTAGTATTGGATAGGTTCAAAGAACGGGGAGGGGAGGAGCATGGCGTCAGGGAATGCGGAGGGGAGTACTCAGACGGCGCAAGAACAGGGGCGGCCGACGTAATCCCCGAGCCCTTTTGGCGCTCCCCCTCCTCACCAGGCACCTCCTAACCGGGCATAGCGGGCATCAGCCGGAGCGGAAACATGTTGCTGCCATATTAATCCACCACCATCGCCACGGGAGGAGAGCAGAAGCGCGGCGAGCGCGGCAACGCCGCCAGGGGGGCCGACACTGGAGAGGCAAAGGCGCCCAGAGCCAGCTGCAGACCTGCCACCAAATGCTGACGACCACCCGGAGCCGAGCCGGTTTGGCCCGAGGGGCCCTTCCCAGCCAGCCGAGAGCCCCCAGCCGCGTCCCACTCCCCTGATGTCAAACTGCGATAAGAGTCTTCAGGATCAACGTCTTCATCATGGGGTGGCTGCGGGGGTGGCAGGGGAGCCTTGGGCTGTGGAGCCGGCAAAGCATCCACCTCGCGCTCAATGCGCATAACAAAGCCACTAGTTCCACGAAAGATCTTGAAAGTGCCTTTGATCTTCTCCGGCTTCCTGCATAGGATCTTAGCACGTACCGGCGCACCCATCTTGTTCAGGAATTTCTCATCCACCATGACCGCTTTGAAGGAAATATGCCCTAGAGGCAATAATAAAGTTATTATTTATTTCCTCATATCATGATAAATGTTTATTATTCATGCTAGAATTGTATTAACCGGAAACATAATACATGTGTGAATACATAGACAAACGTAGTGTCACTAGTATGCCTCTACTTGACTAGCTCATTGATCAAAGACGGTTGAGTTTCCTAACCATAGATATGAGTTATCATTTGATCAATGGGATCACATCATTGGAAGAATGATGTGATTGACTTGACCCATTCCGTTAGCTTAGCACTTGATCGTTTAGTATCTTGCTATTGCTTTCTTCATGACTTATACATGTTCCTATGACTATGAGATTATGTAACTCCCACTTACTGGAGGAACACTTTGTGTGCTACCAAATGTCACAACGTAATTGGGTGATTATAAAGGTGCTCTATAGGTGTCTTTCAAAGTACTTGTTGAGTTGGCGTATTTCGAGATTAGGATTTGTCACTCCGATTGTCGGAGAGGTATCTCTGGGCCCCCTCGGTAATGCACATCACTATAAGCCTTGCAAGCAATGTAGCTAATGAGTTAGTTGCGGGATGATGCATTACGTAACGAGTAAAGAGACTTGTCGGTAACGAGATTGATTTAGGTATTGAGATACCGACGATCGAATCTCGGACAAGTAACATACCGATGACAAAGGGAACAACGTATGTTGTTATGCAGTTTGACCAATAAAGATCTTCATAGAATATGTGGGAACCAATATGAGCATCCAGGTTCCGCTATTGGTTATTGACCGGAAGCGTGTCTCGGTCATGTCTACATAGTTCTCGAACCCGTAGGGTACGCATGCTTATAGTTTGGTGACGATTGGTGTTATGAGTTTTTGTGTTTTGATGTACCGAAGGTAGTTCGGAGTCCCAGATGTGATCACGGACATGACGAGGAGTCTCGAAATGGTTGAGACGTAAAGATCAATATATTGGATGAGTATGTTCGGACACCAAAAGTGTTTTGGAAGGTTTCGGATATTTACTAGAGTATCGGGGGGTTACCGGAACCCCCCGGGGAGTATATTGGGCCTAATGAGCCTTGGTGGGAGAAGAGGAGGGGCGGCCAGGGCAGCCGCGCACCCCTCCCCCTCTAGTCCAAATTGGACAAGGAGGGGGGAGGTACCCCCCTTCTTTCCTTCTCCTCCTCTCTCCCTTCCTTCCCTTTTCCTACTCCAACAAGAACAGGTGGAGTCCTACTCCCGGTGGGAGTGGGACTCCCCCCTTAGTGTGCCCTCCTCCTGGCCAGCCGCCTCCCCCCTTGCTCCTTTATAGGCGGGGGCAGGGGGGCACCTCTAGACACAACAATTGATCATTGATCTCTTAGCCGTGTGCGGTGCCCCCCTCCACCATATTCCACCTCGATAATATCATAGCGGTGCTTAGGCGAAGCCTTGCGTCGGTAGCATCATCAATACCTTCATCACGTCGTCGTGTTGACGGAACTCTCCATTAAAGCTCTGCTGGATCGGAGTTCATGGGATGTCATCGAGCTGAAGGTGTGCTGAACTCGGAGGTGCCATATGTTTGGTACTGGGATCGGTCGGATCATGAAGACGTACGACTACATCAACCGCGTTGTTCTAACGCTTCCGCTTACGGTCTACGAGGGTACATAGACAACACTATCCCCTCTCGTTGATATGCATCACCATGATCTTGCATGTGAGTAGGAATTTTTTTGAAATTACTACGTTCCCCAACAGTGGTATCCGAGCCAGGTTTATGCATAGATGTTATATGCACGAGTAGAACACAAGTGAGTTGTGGGCGATAGAAGTCATACTGCTTACCAGCATGTCATACTTTGGTTCGGTGGTATTGTTGGATGAAGCGGCCTGGACCGACATTACGCGTACGCTTACGCGAGACTGGTTCTACCGACGTGCTTTGCACACAGGTGGCTGGCGGGTGTCAGTTTCTCCAACTTTAGTTGAACCAAGTATGGCTACGCCCGGTGCTTGAGAAGGTTAAAACAGCACTAACTTGACGAACTATCGTTGTGGTTTTAATGTGTAGGTAAGAACGGTTCGTGCTCAGCCCGTAGCAGCCACGTAGGACTTGCAAGAACAAAGTAGAGGACATCTAACTTGTTTTTGCAAGGCATGTTGTGATGTGATATGGTCAAGACATGATGCTAAATTTCATTATATGAGATGATCATGTTTTGTAATAGAGTTATCGGCAACTGGCAGGAGCCATATGGTTGTCGCTTTATTGTATGCAATGCAATCGCCCTGTAATTGCTTTACTTCATCACTAAGCAGTAGCAATAGTCGTAGAAGCAATAGTTGGCGAGACAACAACGATGCTATGATGGAGATCAAGGTGTCGCGTCAGTGACGATGGTGGTCATGACGGTGCTTCGGAGATGGAGATCACAAGCACAAGATGATGATGGCCATATCATATCACTTATATTGATTGCATGTGATGTTTATCCTTTATGCATCTTATTTTGCTTTGATTGACGGTAGCATTATAAGATGATCTCTCACTAAATTTGAAGGTAAAAGTGTTCTCCCTGAGTATGCACCATTGCCAAAGTTTTTCGTGCCAAGACACCACGTGATGATCAGATGTGATAAGCTCTACGTTCATCTACAACAGGTGCAAATCAGTTTTCCACACGCAGAATACACGAGTTAAACTTGAGGAGCCTAGCATATGCAGATATGGCCTCGGAACACTGAGACCGAAAGGTCGAGCGTGAATCATATAGTAGACATGATCAACATAGTGATGTTCACCATTGAAAACTACTCCATTTCACGTCATGATCGGTTATGGTTTAGTTGATTTGGATCATGTGATCACTTAGATGATTAGAGAGATGTATATCTAAGTGGGGTTCTTAAGTAATATGATTAATTGAACTTAAATTTATCATGAACTTAGTACCTGATAGTATTTTGCTTGTCTATGTTATTGTAGATAGATGGCCCGTGTTGTTGTTCCGTTGAATTTTAATGCGTTCCTTGAGAAAGCAAAGTTGAAAGATGGTGGTAGCAATTACACGGACTGGGTCCATAACTTGAGGATTATCCTCATTGTTGCACAGAAGAATTATGTCCTGTAAGCACCGCTAGGTGCCAGGCCTGCTGCAAATGCAACTGACAACATTAAGAACGTCTGGCAGAGCAAAGCTGATGACTACTCAATAGTTCAGTGTGCCATGCTCTACGGCTTAGAACCGGGACTTCAATGACGTTTTGAACGTCATGGAGCATATGAGATGTTCCAGGAGTTGAAGTTAATATTTCAAGAAAATGTCCGGATTGAGAGATATGAAGTCTCCAATAAGTTCTACAGCTGCAAGATGGAGGAGAATAGTTCTGTCAATGAACATATACTCAAAATGTCTGGGTATTGCAATCACTTGATTCAACTGGGAGTTAATCTTCCGGATGATAGTGTCATTGACGGAATTCTTCAATCACTGCGACCAAGCTACAAGAGCTTCATGATGAACTATAATATGCAAGCGATGAACAAGACAATTCCCCAGCTCTTCGCAATGCTGAAGGCTGCGGAGGTAGAAATCAAGAAGGAGCATCAAGTGTTGATGGTCAACAAGACCACCAGTTTCAAGAAAAAGGGTAAAGGGAAGAAGAAGGGGAACTTCAAGAAGAACGGAAAACAAGTTGTTGTTCAAGAGAAGAAACCCAAGTCTGGACCTAAGCCTGAGACTGAGTGCTTCTACTGCAAACAGACTGGTCACTGGAAGCGGAACTGCCCCAAGTATTTGGCGGATAAGAAGGATGGCAATGTGAACAAAGTTATATGTGATATACATGTTATTGTTGTGTACCTTACCAGAGCCCGCAGTAGCACCTGGGTATTTGATACTGGTTCTGTTGCTAATATTTGCAACTTTAAACAGGGACTACGGATTAAGCGAAGACTGGCTAAGGACAAGGTGATGATGCGCGTGGGAAATGGTTCCAAAGTCGATTTGATCGCCGTCGGCACGCTACCTCTACATCTACCTTCGGGATTAGTTTTAGACCTGAATAATTGTTATTTGGTGCCAGCGTTGAGCATGAACATTATATTTGGATCTTGTTTGCTGCGAGACGGTTATTCATTTAAATCTGAGAATAATGGTTTTTCTATTTATATGAGTAATATCTTTTATGGTCATGCACCCTTGAGGAGTGGTCTATTTTTGTTGAACCTCAATAGTAGTGATACACATATTCATAATGTTGAAGCCAAAAGATGAAGAGTTGATAATGATAGTGCAACTTATTTGTGGCACTGCCGTTTGGGTCATATTGGTGTAAAGCGCATGAAGAAACTCCATATTGATTGACTTCTGGAATCACTTGATTATGAATCACTTGGTACTTGCGAACCATGCCTCATGGGCAAGATGACTAAAACGCCGTTCTCCAGAACTATGGAGCGAGAAACAGATTTATCGGAAATCATACATACTAATGTATGTGGTCCAATGAATATTGAGGCTCGCGGCGGGTGTCGTTATTTTCTCACCTTCACAAATGATTTGAGCAGATATGGGTATATCTACTTAATGAAACATAAGCCTGAAACATTTGAAAAGTTCAAAGAATTTCAGAGTGAAGTGGAAAATCATCGTAACAAGAAAATAAAGTTTCTATGATCTGATCTTGGAGGAGAATATTTGAGTTACAAGTTTGGTCTTCATTTGAAACAATGCGGAATAGTTTCGCAACTCACGCCACCCAGAACACCACAACGTAATGGTGTGTCCGAACATCATAATCGCACTTTACTAGATATGGTACGATCTATGATGTCTCTTACTGATTTACCGCTATCATTTTGGGGTTATGATTTAGAGACGGCTGCATTCACGTTAAATAGGGAACCATCAAAATCCATTGAGACGACGCCTTATGAACTATGGTTTGACAAGATACCAAAGTTGTCATTTCTTAAAGTTTGGGGCTGCAATGCTTATGTGAAAAAGCTTCAACCTGATAAGCTAGAACCCAAATCGGAGAAATGTGTCTTCATAGGATACCCAAAGGAAACTGTTGGGTGCACCTTCTATCACAGATCTGAAGGCAAGACAGTCATTGCTAAGAATGGATCCTCTCTAGAGAAGGAGTTTCTCTTGAAAGAAGTGACTGGGAGGAAAGTAGAACTTGATGAGGTAACTGTACCTGCTCCCTTATTGGAAAGTAGTTCATCACAGAAACTGGTTCCTGTGACGCCTACACCAATTAGTGAGGAAGCTAATGATATTGATCATGAAACTTCAGATCAAGTTACTACGAACCTCGTAGGTCAACCAGAGTAAGATCCACACCAGAGTGGTACGGTAATCCTATTCTGGAGGTCATGTTACTTGACCATGGTGAACCTACGAACTATGAGGAAGCGATGATGAGCCCAGATTCCACAAAATGGCTTGAGGCCATGAAATCTGAGATGGGATCCATGTATGAGAACAAAGTGTGGACTTTGGTTGACTTGCCCGATGATCGGCAAGCCATCGAGAATAAATGGATCTTCAAGAAGAAGACTGACGCTGATGGTAATGTTACTGTCTACAAATCTCGACATGTTGCAAAAGGTTTTTGACAAGATCAAGGGGTTGACTACAATGAGACTTTCGCACCCGTAGCGATGCTTAAGTCTTTCCGAATCATGTTAGTAATTGCCGCATTTTATGATTATGAAATTTGGCAAATGGATCTCGAAACTGCATTCCTGAATGGATTTCTAGAAGAAGAGTTGTATATGATGCAATCAGAAGGTTTTGTCGATCCAAAAGGTGCTAACAAAGTGTGCAAGCTCCAGCGATCCATTTATGGACTAGTGCAAGCCTCTCAGAGTTGGAATAAACGCTTTGATAGTGTGATCAAAGCATATGATTTTATACAGACTTTTGGAGAAGCCTGTATTTACAAGAAAGTGAGTGGGGGCATTGTAGCATTTCTAATATTATATGTGGATGACATATTGTTGATTGGCAATGATATAGAATTTCTAGATAGCATAAAAGGATACTTGAATAAAGTTTTTCAATGAAATACCTCGGTGAAGCTACTTATATATTGGGCATCAAGATCTATAGAGATAGATCAAGACGCTTAATTGGACTTTCACAAAGTACATACCTTGATAAAGTTTTGAAAAGGTTCAAAATGGATCAAGCAAAGAAAGGGTTCTTGCTTGTAATACAAGGTGTGAAGTTGAGTGAGACTCAATGCCCGACCACTGCAGAAGAAAGAGAGAAAATGAAAGATGTTCCCTATGCTTCAGCCATAGGCTCTATCATGTATGCAATGCTGTGTACCAGACCTGATGTGTGCCATGCTATTAGTTTAGCAGGGAGGTACCAAAGTAATCTAGGAGAGGATCACTGGACAGCGGTCAAGAACATCCTGAAGTACCTGAAAAGGACTAAGGATATGTTTCTCGTTTATGGAGGTGACAAAGAGCTAGTCGCAAATGGTTACGTCAATGCAAGCTTTGACACTGGTCCGGACGATACTAAATCGCAAATTGGATACGTCTTTATATTGAACAGTGGAGCTGTCAGTTGGTGCAGTTCTAAACAAAGCGATGTGGCGGGATCTACGTGTGAAGCGGAGTACATAGCTGCATCGGAAGCAGCAAATGAAGGAGTCTGGATGAAGGAGTTCATATCCGATCTAGGTGTCCTACCTAGTGCATTGGGTCCAAAGAAAATCTTCTGTGAAAATACTAGTGCAATTGCCTTGGCAAAGGAATCCAGATTTCATAAGAGAACCAAGCACATCAAGAGAGGCTTCAATTCCATCCGGGACCAAGTCCAGGTGGGAGACATAGAGATTTGCAAGATACATACGTATCTGAATGTTGCAGACCCGTTGACTAAGCCTCTTCCACGAGCAAAACATGATCAACACCAAGGCTCCATGGGTGTTAGAATCATTAGTATGTAATCTAGATTATTGACTCTAGTGCAAGTGTGAGACTGAAGGAAATATGCCCTAGAGGCAATAATAAAGTTATTATTTATTTCCTCATATCATGATAAATGTTTATTATTCATGCTAGAATTGTATTAACCGGAAATATAATACATGTGTGAATACATAGACAAACATAGTGTCACTAGTATGCCTCTACTTGACTAGCTCATTGATCAAAGATGGTTGAGTTTCCTAACCAAAGATATGATTTATCATTTGATCAATGGGATCACATCATTAGAAGAATGATGTGATTGACTTGACTCATTCCGTTAGCTTAGCACTTCACCGTTTAATATGTTGCGATTGCTTTCTTCATGACTTATACATGTTCCTATGACAATGAGATTATGTAAGTCCTGCTTACCGGAGGAACACTTTGTGTGCTACCAAACGTCACAATGTAACTAGGTGATTATAAAGGTGCTCAATAGGTGTCTCCGAAGGTACTTGCTGAGTTGGCATATTTCGAGATTAGGATTTGTCACTCTGATTGTCAGAGAGGTATCTCTGGGCCCTCTCGGTAATGGAGATCACTATAAGCCTTGCAAGCAATGTAGTTAATGAGTTAGTTACGGGATGATGCATTACGTAACGAGTAAATAGACTTGCCGGTAACGAGATTGAACTAGGTATTGAGATACCGACGATCGAATCCCGGACAAGTAACATACAGATGACAAAGGGAACAACGTATGTTGTTATGCGGTTTGATAGATAAAGATCTTCATAGAATATGTGGGAACCAATATGAGCGTCCAGGTTCCTCTATTGGTTATTGACCGGAAACGTGTCTCGGTCATGTCTACATAGTTCTCAAACCCGTAGGGTCCGCACGCTTAAAGTTTGGTGACGATCGGTATTATGAGTTTTTGTGTTTTGATGTACCGAAGGTAGTCCGGAGTCCCGGATGTGATCACAGACATGACGAGGAGTCTCGAAATGTTCGAGACGTAAAGATTGATATATTGGATTACTATGTTCGGACACCGGAAGTGTTTCGGAAGGTTTCGGATATTTACCGGAGTACCGGGGGATTACCGGAACCACCCGGGGAGTATATTGGGCCTAATGGACCTTGGTGGGAGAAGAGGAGGGGCAACCAGGGTAGCCGTGCGCCCCCTCCCCCTCTAGTCCGAATTGGACATGGAGGCGGAGGCGTCCCCCTTCTTTCCTTCTCCTCCTCTCTCCCTTCCTTCCTTTCTCCTACTCCAACAAGCAAAGGTGGAGTCCTACTCCTGGTGGGAGTAGGACTCCCCCCTTGGCGCACCCTCCTCCTGGCCGACTGCCTCCCCCCCCCCCCCCGTTGCTCCATTATGAACGGGGGCAGGGGGCACCTCTAGACACAACAATTGATCATTGATCATTGATCTCTTAGTCGTGTCACTATAAAAAAATGCACTTCTATGATGATACGTGTTTGTCACAGTAGGTCGCGTTTTCTGTCATGCATGTACATCCATGAAGATTTTATGACAGAATCAAGATAGTCATACCTGTGCTGTCGTAGAAGTGTTCCATGACATTACCAAAATTATCATCACGGAAGTGTCCACTTCCATGACGTTAAATCGCGCGTCACAAAAGTGCTTTCGTCAAGGGTGACCGACACGTGGCGTCCACCGTAACGGAACGCCGTTAAGCTATCGGGTCCGGTTTTGGATCCAATAACCCGTTAACAGCCCCGACCAATGGGGATTTTCCACGTGTAAAATCATCATTGACTGGAGGCGAAACACGTGTTTGCTCACCGTTGGGACAGATGTCATCCACTCATTGGACCGAAGGCGCCTATGATACGGCGACACGTGGCACGGCCCAACAGAGGCCCATTCCTGTGGAAAGGCCGGCCCGTTTGACTTGGTCAAAAGGTGGCGGGTCGGCCCACGGAAAGCCTGTTAACAGCCTGTTTGCAAATAGCCCATTTACAGCCCACTAACCCAGGGCCCGTTATGACCTCTCCGAATTAGGCCCAGTAACGTCATCTGGGCCCTCCAATATGATTCCAGCCCGTTTTAACTTCCGGCCCATGTGTGGCCCATGACTTCTTTCGGCCCATATGAGGCCATTTGTAACTCTTGGCCCATTAACGGCCCGTGGTGAAACTGGCCCGTAATCACTACAAGAAATATGTCAACTTGTGACCCCCACTATTGGTCACTGAAAGGTCACAAATTTCCATTTACGACCTTTTTGTGACCAAAAACAGAAGGTCAAAAGCTGGCCGTCGTAAACTGACTATAGCGACCTTTCTTCTGGAATGGTCAAAGACGTTTACGACCAAAATATTCCTACTGTGGCGTTTTGGTCACTAGCAACCTCCCCAGGCCACGTAGGCATCCAGCGTGGCGATCTGACGTGGCACAAGATTCAGCCCGGTCCAATTGGGTGTTTTACATGGGTCGAGCCCATTAATTCAGCCTATTAGTGTTTTTTTCTCATATTAATTTTGGCTATGTAGATGGGCCAATCCCAACAATTAAGCCTTCTCATTTTTGGGCCGTGGCCTTTTCCGCTAGAAAGTTTTAGTTTTTTTGTAATATAAAAAGGTCCACTAGTTAAATGGGTCCCAGATGTCAGGTTCAGGTACGTGGGTCCCAGCTAGCAAGTTCATATTCTTCATATTTCAATTGAACAGTAAATAAATAACCAGTATTTAAATTGGCACAAACAAAACACACACATAATACTCCAAATATTATCAGCCAGATTCAGTACAGAGCTCCTATTGTACAAATAACATATACTTTACAATCTCTACACATAATAAGCTCTAACATATACCAGCTGTACAAGCTCTACACGTGATACACGTGATACAAGTGTCTTCAATCTTCTTCAACATGGAGCTCCTTCGGTAGCGAGCACAAACTGGGCACCTCCATCATCACAGGAAGGCAATTTTAGATCATAAAAAGGAATGTTCCAAGCACAGTTTAGAGAAAAGAACCAAGTAAATTTGCCCTCAATCATACAAACAAAGTTTAGAGAAAACCAAACATGAACAAGTACTTATTATGCAGTTTTTAAAGTTTTTAATACATTTATTTTCTATTAGCAAAACTGAAAATGCTACTTCCTGATTCATGGCTGCATAGTCCAGCTTGCTACACCCGTTTGTTCTCATGCAAAAATTAGAAAAAATGTATCATTGGTAATTATGCAACTCTGTTTGGAGTCATTTCTCCAAACAGTTACTGATGTTATAGTTACTGCCGTATCCTAATTAATAGTACTTCACAGTAGATAAACATTTCTTGATGCTAAAAAGATAAAGGCTTGTACCATGACATGTCCAGCAAGCCTAATTAATAGTGTCAACATGTAGCAGGACATAAAGGAACAATACAGTAGTAACTTAAGCACACACACACACACACACACACGATCAATTCAAACCCAAACAAATCAAATCACGCTCTTCATCTAGACCGCTGCAGATCCATGTATTAATGCTTAGCATCAAGCATTAGGCCATGAAGCATCTGTCTGATTTGTTCAACAAGACGAGTACATACCTGACTCCAGGTCGATGCGGTGGATGGGGCTGTACTTGAACATCTGGTCCAGGGACGAGCCTGCAAATCCAAATCGAACAAACAAATTCATTAGGAGGGGATCGGAGAAACAAGGAAGAAATGAAGTAAACATACATACATGTCTATATATAAGCAGCAGAAGCAAGTAATATAAATACATCCTCTTTCTTCCTCTACAACACTAGCTAGAGCAACATCAATCATTGTACACAAGGAGCAGCAGCAACAAGCCGATAAAGAAAGCTCAAGATTTGTGTCTTTTGCAAGTTTTAGCACACTAGTACATTTGTTAAAATGGAAGCGCCGCTGCTGGGTTCCAACAGCCAACAAACTATAGGGTTACCGTCAAGTTAGCATCACAGAAAGCTTAAAGGAAAGTGGAAAAGACATGGCAGCCTATAGTTATGCGGAGAACATCGACAAGTAGCCAACAGGATGAGCATTGTGCAGTTTAATAACACAGTGTATTAATCTGAATACACGTGAACAAAACTAGCAGTGTTATTTATACACTGCTAAATGAGCATTCAGGATGCTTATTATACACGTGAACAAGACTAGGCCAAAACATAGTAAAAAACTGCTAAATGGACACTAGCAGCATGTCAATTCTATTCCTAGCAAAAAAAATCAGAGCTAGGCTAGTGCAAATTGCAGCAGTATGTCATACAGTCAACCTGAGTATGAATGATGGATCTGATGTAGACAGTTAACCTGGCGAAACTAAACAACTAGCACGATTTCAGAATGGATCACATCATGTATTGGACAGATGATTATTCATGAGAACAATCAAACGTGAGTACATTTGAGTTGGATCTTTTGGCCCCTCTGGCTTTGCTGGTGGGGAACTATTCACAAGGGCCTGTGGTAGTTTTGGCTTTTCTACCCGAACAGCTATGCCTACAGCAATTGCATCATGTTTTGCTAGAACACGCTGCAAATCATCATTCAATGAGAGGCCCTGGCTTAGCAGCTCTTCATCGCTGTGACAATTTAATGCATGGAAATAGTTTGGACAACCATATCATAATACATACTCACACGAACACAACAGACTGAAAAGAAGTGTGGAATGGTGGGACCTGTGGGATCTTGACGCACTTGCCCTGGCCGTCCAACTGCCAGCCATGGTAGAGGCACTCCAGCTTGCCATCGATGCAGCCTCTCCTCCATCCTCACCTGCACACGACAAAGAAAAGCGGGAGTAAGCACCGCGGCTTCGACCAAATGGTCCACAGATCGCGGCAGGTTGGTGCGACGGGAGTTGCCGTACCTTGTAGGAGGTCTCGATGCGGAGCATGACATAGAAGCCGAGGCCGCCGCCGACGATGGTGTCGGCCATGATCCGCACGTACGCCCACCGTGGCGACCCGGGCGGCGCCATTGCTCATACGCCAATGCCGTCTATGCCCGTAGAGGTGGATGGGGCGCCCGGCTCGACGGAGATGGGGTGTCCAGAGCAGAGGAAGGGGAAGGGGAGGGGATTAGGAGGACGGCGACTTGGGAGGCGGCGAAAGCGGTGGAAGTGTACTGCGTAGCAACAGCTGACGGAGGGGATTGATAGAGCGGACAAAGAGGAACTGCTTGATCTGGATGAGGACAAGGTGCAGCATGCAGAGGAGCTGCTCGATGCAGAGGATCTCACGGGAGGAGGGGCTATGTGCCACCCTGATCCCGGATCCGGCGGCCTCTAGCCTCGCTGTCGCCATAGCTGGTGGCAGCTCTGGTTGGCGCCATGGGTGGTGGCTGGCTCAGAGATCAGGGAGAGGGAGATGGCGATGGAGGTGGCGGCGGTAGCAGAGCGAGGACGGCATGGCGGATTGGTGGTGGAGGCCGTGGTGCTGGGGGTGGTGAAGTAGCGGGGCGGGAAGGTCGGGGAGTGGAGGAGGAGAGGGGAGGCGACGGGGTTCGCCATGGGAGGGAGCGGGGAGGGGAGGCGTGCGCGGACGGAGAAGAGAGCGAGGGGAGAAAGAATGGAGGCGGAAGGTGGATGGAAAATGTTCACGAGGACTAGGGTTTTGCCTTAGGTGGGCTTGCGGTGAGGACTGCTGTTGGATTCGCGAGCATCCGACGGTGTCCATCCACGATCCGCGTGAAACGCCCACAGACCAATTAAAATGCAGCACACGGCTACGATGTCATGACCATCTAAATTGGTCGTAATTGACTAAAAAATTGGTCTAGCTGATTAAAAATTCATTTTTCATTTCTCAAGTGCCCAAAATGAGTTTTTTGTGAGGGACCTACAATATATTTGTTGTAAAATTGGACAAAATCAACTTTTTAAAATATTAGAACATATTTAATGCACAATTGACAAAATGGTTGGGTGTAAAAAGTTTTGATCCACCTCTCGTGAAAAAGACAAATTTTCGCCGATTCAGCTGGAAGCGGGTCAAATTTGAACTACAGCCGCCTCATAGTTTGCTATTTATTTTTTCCAAAATCATTTCTAGTTACATAAGTATCTATTTAATCATAGAAACACCAAAAAAAATTCCAAGATTCAACCACTAGCTAGGAACGGTCATTCCCGCCGTTTTGACCGCATTTTGAAACGGGCATAAAAAAATCAAAAAAAATCAAAAAAATGGGAAACCTTCGCATTGTGTCATTATATGTGGCCAAGTTCCCAGGAAAAATAACAAACTTGTAATACGGCAATTATTATAAAAAAGTGTTCTCAGAAACGAGCTATCAAGCGTGAAGATTCATGGCTTTCAAGCCAAATGATCAATCTTATGGCCACATTCATGGCATAGTTTGTTCAAATGATCCCATATTGTGCACAAGGGTGCATATTAGAATGGCAAACAATGTTGCCTAAGGAAGTTTTCATTTTCTTTGGACGAAAAAACCATTTTTCATTTTCTGAGTGCCCGAAAGGAGGTTTTTTTGTGAAGGAACTACCAAATAATTGTTGCAAAATTGGACCAAATCATTTTTATAAAATACTAGGACATATTTAATGCACAATTGACCAAATGGTTGGGTGAAAAAAGTTTTGATCCACCTCTCGTGAAAAAGACAAATTGCCGCCGATTTAGTTGGAAGCGGGTCAAATTTGAACTGTAGCTGCCTCATAGTTTGCTATTTATTTTTTCCAAAAATCATTTCTAGTTACATAAGTATCTATTTAATCATAGAAACACCAAAAAAATTCCAAGATTCAACCACTAGCTAGGAACGGTCATTCCCGCCGTTTTGACCACATTTTGAAACGGGCATAAAAAATTCAAAAAAAATCAAAAAATTGGAAAACCTTCGCATTGTGTCATTATATGTGGACAAGTTTCCAGGAAAAATAACAAACTTGTAATATGGCAATTATTATAAAAAAGTGTTCTCAGAAACGAGCTATCAAGCGTGAAGATTCATGGCTTTCAAGCCAAATGATCAATCTTATGGCCACATTCATGGCATAGTTTGTTCAAATGATCTCATATTGTGCACAAGGGTGCATATTAGAATGGCAAACAATGTTGACTAAGGAAGTTTTCATTTTCTTTGGACGAAAAAACCATTTTTCATTTTCCGAGTGCCCGAAAGGAGGTTTTTTTGTGAAGGAACTACTAAATAATTGTTGAAAAATTGGACCAAATCATTTTTCTAAAATACTAGGACATATTTAATGCACAATTGACCAAATGGTTGGGTAAAAAAGTTTTGATCCACCTCTCGTGAAAAAGACAAATTGCCGCCGATTCAGTTGGAAGCGGGTCAAATTTGAACTGTAGCTGCCTCATAGTTTGCTATTTATTTTTTCCAAAAATCATTTCTAGTTACATAAGTATCTATTTAATCATAGAAACACCAAAAACAATCCAAGATTCAACCACTAGCTAGGAACGGTCATTCCCGCCGTTTTGACCGCATTTTGAAACGGGCATAAAAAATTCAAAAAAAATCAAAAAATTGGAAAACCTTCGCATTGTGTCATTATATGTGGACAAGTTTCCAGGAAAAATAACAAACTTGTAATACGGCAATTATTTTAAAAAAGTGTTCTCAGAAACGAGCTATCAAGTGTGGAGATCAATGGCTTTCAAGCCAAATGATCAATCTTATGGCCACATTCATGGCATAGTTTGTTCAAATGATCTCATATTGTGCACAAGGGTGCATATTAGAATGGAAAACAATGTTGCCTAAGGAAGTTTTCATTTTCTTTGGACGAAAAAACCATTTTTAATTTTCCGAGTGCCCGAAATGAGGTTTTTTTGTGAAGGAACTACCAAATAATTATTGCAAAATTGGACCAAATCATTTTTCTAAAATACTAGGCCATATATAATGCACAATTGACAAAATGGTTGGGTGAAAAAAGTTTTGATCCACCTCTGATGAAAAAGACAAATTGTCGTCGATTCAGTTGGAAACGGGTCAAATTTGAACTGTAGCTGCATCATAGTCTGCTCTTTATTTTTCCCAAAGTTCATTTCTAGGTACATAAGTATCTATTTAATCATAGAAACACCAAAAAAATTCCAAGATTCAACCACTAGCTAGGAACGGTCAAGCCCGCCGTTTTGACCGCATTTTGAAACGGGCATAAAAAATTCAAAAAAAATCAAAAAATTGGAAAACCTTCGCATTGTGTCATTATATGTGACCAAGTTTCCAGGAAAAATAATAAACTTGTAATACGGTAATTATTTTAAAAAAGTGTTCTCAGAAATGAGCTATCAAGTGTGAAGATTCATGGCTTTCAAGCCAAATGATCAATCTTATGGCCACATTCATGGCATAGTTTGTTCAAATGATCTCATATTGTGCACAAGGGTGCATATTGGAATAGCAAACAATGTTGCCTAAGGAAGTTTTCATTTTCGTTGGACGAAAAAACCATTTTCCATTTTTCGAGTGCCTGAAAGGAGGTTTTTTGTGAAGGAACTACCAAATAATTGTTGCAAAATTGGACCAAATCATTTTTATAAAATACTAGGCCATATTTAATGCACAATTTACAAAATGGTTGGGTGTCAAAAGTTTTGATCCACCTCTGGTGAAAAAGACAAATTCCCGCCGATTCAGTTGGAAGCGGGTCAAATTTGAACTGCAGCTGCCTCATAGTTTGCTATTTATTTTTTCCAAAAATCATTTCTAGTTACATAAGTACCTATTTAATCATAAATACATTGTTTGGTGGTGATACGTCGAGGTTTGGGCGGTGGCCGAGGGCCCCAACTCTAGAGCGCGTAAACTCGCATGCCCGTCGTGTGGTCACCGCGTGACCGTGGCGTTGCCTTGTGTTCTTGGCAGCCTAGGCATGTCTAGTGGGTTGAGCACTCCCCAGGTAGGTGCTAGGAACAAAGTTACAACATAAGATTCTCACGAGGAGACCGATCGATGCTCAAACATGAATTAGCGGCCAAGTGTTTGATTAGTGGTACGGGAAATGTACATGGCTAATGGGCGTGAGTTTTGGCTGAGGATGATCAGTTACTAAGAAGACCGTCTTCACAAATTTCCAGCTCAAAAGGAGGAGCCTAGGTGGTACTTGCTTTGCAAAGCACCACAGTGGACATAAATACGAATGTTGAAGCTCGGCTCAAAATAATGAATGGATTGAGCTGGCATTTGGTGGAGGATCGTTATTTGGTCATAGGAAAGCACTGTAGAAAATGGATACTATTTGGACATGCCAAAGTGGTACTTCCTTCACAAACTGTTACTCTGAACAGAATAGGAAAATGAATATTTTTGAATTATTTTTGAACTAGGCAAGGAAGATTTTTACATATTTTATGAAGATATGACCCAAAGAATTTATGAGATTTTTTTGGGAATTTTGGGAATGACAGAAATATAGGTTGCTTCACAACCTAGGGCAAAAACTGCCACATGGACATGACACATAGGCAAAACTGATGAGGTGGCGCCTAGTCATAGCAACCCACCACAATTTACAAGGCTATGACCATCTATATTGGTCGTTAACAACTAGAAATAAGGCAGCGGACTAGCACTGTTAGCTTTATGACCATTTCATGTAAGGAAATTATGACCTTTCTGACCAAAATGGTCGCAATGGTTTAGGGTTTGGAGCCCCTCGAACAGCTTTTGACCAATTGGTCTCAAATGGTCATAAATCTATGACCAATTCTTCCAGGGTCACTGACAGAAGGTCATAAGTTGACATATTTCTTGTAGTGAATGAACAGTGTATCACTTTCTACATGTTAATGGCCCGTTATTCCATTGGGTCGTTTCTAGCCCAAGTAATCTTTCGGCCTTCTGAGGGCCCATTTATTCTTGGGCTCATTTGCAGCATTCAGTTACTTACGGCCCGTTACTGTCATTTTCTGCTTGTGGGCCAAATTCAGCCTGTCGTTACAGTCAGCCCGTTTGTGGACCGTTAATCTGTTGGGCCATTTTCATAGCATCACCAAATACGGATAATTAACGGCCCATTATGGTCATCCCATAAAACATATGATTTCCACTCTAGCCCATCTACGGCCCATTAAAGGCCCGTACAAGGCCCATAGATGAGTCGGCCCGTACAAGGCCCATGGATCCTATGAGACGTAGAAGGCACATGGATCCGACGGCCCATTGAAGGCCCATGGATCCGACGGCCTATAGAAGGCCATGGATCGTCCATCCCGTACATGGCCCATGGATCGTACGGCCGTGGAGGGACATGGTCACTATAACGTTTGGGCGAGTTGGCCCCTGTTTGAACGATATAGCATATTCAAAGAATTATCCTACTCTATACTATCACCTCTACAAAACATACACTATACAACAAAGAGACCAAGGCATAGAAACATAGAATAATCCTACACTATACAATAAAAAAATTACAGCCGATTATACCCACTGGTCATTATGATTCGGCACATGTGATAATAAATCATACACGAACAACAAATTCCATACACTGGGCAAATACAGCTCATACATCATGGACGCGCATCAACTTAACTCCATTTGAACTATAATCTCTTCAGAAAATAGGATTGGCCGGATTCAGATAGCACAAATTTCAGTCTGCAAAATCTCCAATTCCTTCATGGTTACCTCAGTGTCTTGTTTCATTTTTTTGACTCCCGCATCTAATACCTGCGTGTCCAATCTCAACTTGTTGATTGTACATTGACAATCATGTACACATTGTCTTGCCACCTCTAGTTGATGCTCGAGAACATCAGCACATTCCAATTCCAATCCATAATCATTCGATAACGGCCATGCCGCACTGCTCGCAGATCTTTGTGTTGATGTCACTTCATCCTGAAATGTTTCTATAAGTACACATGACTAGGGAAAAAATATAGTTACAACAGTGAAGCGAGCAAGACACTATTTTGTACTACATGGCAAAACAGGACTAACAATAATGTTACACGTCATGAAGCATAAGCAGGTGATATTTTAAAATTATAAAAAAGATAGTCTGTGCAGCCTGCATACAGAAACTCTCTTAGCTCACCAAAGGAGCATGATGTTGGGGCCCAATCCAAAACACAGACAAGTTACAAATTTAGACAGCACGTTGCGTATAAGTAAGCAAGTAGTTGGCCATTCTGTAGCTCAATTAAAGTCTTAGGGAGCATAATGAACAGTAGAGGGTTTCATACAAACATACTACATCAAGCAAAAATATGCAATCATTAGCCTAGTATAAACTAGATTGTGAGCCTCATGCAATAATAGTTGGTTAATAGACTCCAAAGCTTCAGGCACACTTCGGCGGAGTAATTAAATGCTAAGGCCTTTAATTATGTCAACTAATAGTTATACAAGTACCCAACATCAGGCATGATTCTTCGGGCATCTCATTAACTGAGGACAAATAAAGCAATTGAAAAGACCAAATTAACTATGCCTGAAACAAACAAGAAATTGAACTAGGGTTCCTCCAGCGAGCCATCACCACTGGTCCCATCTGGCCTGGTCCTCGATGATGCTATGTCCAGCTAGGCTACATGGCCGGTGGGTAGGGACAAATCTCCCTGGCTGCTCCTCCCACTGGCGCCGCCCCTCATTCTCATGGTCTTTAGCAGCTGCTCCACTGTGGTTCGTCCAATGCACTACTCCGGCGGGCGCTGCACAACTACGGCTGATGCCACACTGCGGTAGAAGGCACCTTATTCCCCCTCCCCTCCTCCCAGGCCATGGACTTGAGGTGCTGTTGAAGGATGAGCTCATCCAATAAGGTGAGGATCTCCTCTGATTTTTTGCCAAATTTTCCTTCTGATCCACTATACGATGAATTGCTATGAGCTGCTTCTGTTGCTGCTATATAATGCATTGCTATGAGCTGCTCCTACTGCTGCTATATGATGAATTGCTATGAGCTTCTGCTGCTATATGATGAATTGCTATGAGCTGCTGCTGCTGCTATATGATGAATTGCTATGAGTTGTTGCTGCTGCTATATCATGAGTTGCTATAAGCTACTCCTGCTGATGCTATATGATGAGTTGCTATGAGCTGCTCCTGCTGCTGCTATATGATGAATTGCTATGAGTTGCTCCTGCTGCTCCTGCTGCTGCTATATGATGAATTGCTATGAGTTGCTCCTGCTGCTGCTATATGATGAATTTCTATGAGCTGCTGCTGGTATATGGTGAATTACACATTGCTGCTGCTGTATGATGAGTTGCTATGAGCTGCTGCTGCTATATGATGCTTTCAGGTGGTGCTGCTATATGATAATAACCAGCCACTCGGACCATCGAATTTCAATAAATAATTGTTCTTCATTTAAATGTGGGTCATGTGTTCTTCGTTTAAATTAGGCAATGGGATCTCTATGGAAAATATTGACCAAAGTAGATTGTGCCAAGTAGATGGTATCTTTGTATTTGCATTTTGAGCAAATAGTGATGGTCTATTTTCCTATCATATTAATTACTGCACTGGGTTCAATTTGTGATGTTTGCAAGTCAAATTAATTTTCGTATGGGCAGCAAAATGAAAAAATATAATGCAATCTAGACTTTCCACTAATCATGCCAAAGATAAGCTGAAAATGCAATGAAAAGAACTGGTTGGCTTATTACATGGAGCTTATATTCACAGGTGCTTATTTTCTTAGGATAACTCGTAATAACTGTCCCTAAGAAACTTGGCTAATAGAACTGACATACAAATAACATGTCACGATGATTGCAATGGAGGAGTGACGTACCATAGCACACTATATAGGCTTGATACGTCTCCAACGTATCTACTTTTCCAAACACTTTTGCCCTTGTTTTGGACTCTAACTTGCATGATTTGAATGAAACTAACCCGGACTGACGCTGTTTTCAGCAGAACTGCCATGATGTTGTTTTATGTGTAGAAAAGAAAAGTTCTCGGAATGACCTGAAAATCCACGGAGGCACTTTTTGGAAAATATAAAAAATACTGGCGAAAGAATCAAGACCAGGGGGCCCACACCCTATCCACGATGGTGGGGGCGTGCACAGGGGGGGCGCCCCCTGTCTCGTGGGCCCCCTGGACCTCCACCGACCTCAACTCCAACTCCATATATTCACGTTCGGGGAGAAAAAATCAGAGAGAAAGTTTCATCGTGTTTTACGATACGGAGCCGCCGCCAAGCCCTAGTCTCTCTCGGGAGGGTTGATCTGGAGTCCGTTCGGGGCTCCGGAGAGGGGGATTCGTCGCTGTCGTCATCATCAACCATCCTCCATCACCAATTTCATGATGCTCACCGCCGTGCGTGAGTAATTCCATTGTAGGCTTGCTGGACGGTGATGGGTTGGATGAGATTTACCATGTAATCAAGTTGGTTTTGTTAGGGTTTGATCCCTAGTATCCACTATGTTCTGAGATTGATGTTGCTATGACTTTGCTATGCTTAATGCTTGTCACTAGGGCCCGAGTGCCATGATTTCAGATCTGAACCTATTATGTTTTCATGAATATATGTGTGTTCTTGATCCTGTCTTGCAAGTCTATAGTCACCTATTATGTGTTATGATCCGACAACCCCGAAGTGACAATAATCGGGATACTTCTCGGTGATGACCATAGTTTGAGGAGTTCATGTATTCACTATGTAATAATGCTTTGTTCCGGTTCTCTATTAAAAGGAGGCCTTAAAATCCCTTAGTTTCCGCTAGGACCCCGCTGCCACGGGAGGGTAGGACAAAAGATTTCATGGATGTTCTTTTCCATAAGCACGTATGACTATTTACAGAATACATGCCTACATTACATTGATGAACTGGAGCTAGTTCTATGTCACCCTATGTTATAGCTATTACATGAGGAATCGCATCCGACATAATTATCCATCACTAATCCATTGCCTACGAGCTTTTCACATATTGTTCTTCGCTTATTTACCTTTTCGTTGCTACTGTTACAACTATTACAAAACCCAAAAACATTACTTTTGCTACCGTTACCTTTATTATCATATTACTTTGCTACTAAATACTTTGATGTAGATATTAAGTTATCCAGGTGTGGTTGAATTGACAACTCAATTGCTATTACTCAAGAATATTCTTTGGCTCCCCTTGTGTCGAATCAATAAATTTGGGTTGAATACTTTACCCTCAAAACCTGTTGCTATCCCCTAAACTTGTGGGTTATCAAGACTAATTTCTAGCGCCGTTGCCGGGGAGCATAGCTCTATTCTCTGAGTCACTTGGGATTTATATCTGTTGATCACTATGAAGAACTTGATAGACGACAGAACCAAGATTTTGCCATCAACTACGAGGGGAGGTAAGGAACTGCCATTTAGCTCTGCACTAGATTCTCCTTCTGTTGTTAGTAAGCTTGCGACACCTAAACCTGCTACTGATATGAACTCTGATATGTCGCATGTTATTGATGATGCCACTTTTGTTTTGCATGATACTTATGATGAAACTACTTCTGTGCATGATACTTCTTTGCCATTAGGTGAATTTCTTGATGAACAACTTGCTAGAGTTAGGGGGAATGAAATTATTGAAGATGCTATTATTGATGATAGTGATGATGAAAATTCTCCCAATGATTATGAATTGCCTGTTGTTCCTGAGGGTTACGTTATGAATGAAGAGGCTGCTAGAGCTATCTTTGCTTGCAATGATAGATATGATCTTAAGAAATTATTAGCTAAATGGAAGTAGCAGTCTCTTAATGCTAGAATGAAACCTGACCCTGATTTTGCTACTTCACCTATCCGTGTTACTGATAAGGATTATGAATTCTCTGTTGATCCTGAGATTATTACTTTGGTTGAATCTGATCCTTTTTATGGCCTTGAATCTGAAACTGTTGTGGCACATCTTACCAGGTTGAATGATATAGCTACCCTGTTTACTCATGATGATAAATCTGGCTATTATTATATCCTTAAGATATTTTCGTTCTCATTAAAGGGTGATGCTAAGACTTGGTATAATTATCTTGCTCCTGGTTGTGTGCACAGTCCCTAGGATATGATTTATTACTTCTCTACTAAATATTTCCCTGCTCATAAGAAACAAGTTGCCTTGCGGGAAATATATAATTTTGTGCAGATCGAAGAAGAGAGTCTCCCACAAGCTTGGGTGAGGCTTCTCCGATTACTTAATGCTTTGCCTGATCATCCTCTCAAGAAAAATTAAATACTTGATATCTTTTATAGTGGACTAACTTATGCTTCCAAGGACTACTTGGATAGTTGTGCTGGTTGTGTTTTCAGGGAAAGAACAGTCGACGAAGCTGAATTACTATTGAATAATATGTTGACTAATGAAAATAATTGGACTCTTCCTGAGCTAATTCCTGAGGCAATTCCTGAACCAATTGAGCCAACTCCTGAGCCTATTCCTAAACCCACTCCGAAGAAGAGAGGTGTTTTATTTCTCAGTCCCGAAGATATGCAAGAGGCAAAGAAATCAATCAAAGAAAAAGGTATTAAAGCTGAAGATGTTAAGAATTTACCACCTATTGAAGAAATACATGGTCTTAATATACCGCCTATTGAAGAACCACGTTGTCTTGATAACCCGACACAGGTAGTAAAGGTAAATTCTCTCTATAGATATGATAAAGTTGAAATCCCCTCTACTAAATTTCATAGCCCATGCCTAGATGAATTTGATGACTTTATGGCTAGACAAGAAAGTTTTAATGCTTATGTTGGTAGAGAGTTAAAGAATAATGCTTTTGAGATAGGACGCGTGAGCGATAATATGGCTAGAGTTAAAGGTGAACTTAAACTCATTAACAAATATACTTCTATGGTTGCTACTCAAGCTGAGCAAGTACTTAAAGCTCAAAATGATTTTCTTGATGAATTAAATAATAAAAATGACTTTGTTGTTAGAGTGGCTACTAGAACTGGTAGAATGACTCAGGAACCTTTGTATCCTGAAGGCCACCCTAAGAGAATCGAGCAAGATTCTTAGAGAAATAATTTAGAGGCACCTTGTTCTTCTAAAAAGAAGAAAAAGAAAAATGATAGGACTTTGCATGCTTCTAGTGAACCTATTGTAGACACACCTGAGAATCCCAATGATATTTCTATTTCTGATGCTAAAACACAATCAGGTGATGAACATGAACCTAGTGATAATGTCAATGATAATGTTCATGTTGATGCTCAACCTAGCAAAAACAATGATGTAGAGATTGAACCTATTGTTGATCTTGATAACCCACAATCAAAAGAATCAACGTTATTATAAGAGAGATTTTGTTGCTAGGAAGCACGATAGACAAAGAGAACCATGGGTTTAGAAACCCATGCCCTTTCCTCCTAAACCATCCAAGACAAAGGATGATGAGGATTTTGAGCGCTTTGCTGAAATGATTAGACCTATTTTCTTACGTATGCGCTTAACTGATATGCTCAAAGTGAATCCTTATGCTAAGTATATGAAGGATATCATTACAAACAAAAGAAAGATACCGGAAGTAGAAATTTCCACCATGCTTGCTAATTACACTTTTAAGGGTGGAATACCAAAGAAACTTGGAGATCCGGATGTACCAACTATACCATGCTCCATTAAAATAAATTATGTTAGAACTGCTTTATGTGATCTTGGAGCCAGTGTTAGTGTTATGCCTCTCTTTATATCGTAGACTTGAATTGAATAAGTTGACACCTACTGAAATATCTTTGCAAATGGCCAATAAATCAACTACTATACCTGTCGGTATTTGTGAGGATGTACCTGTTGTGGTTGCAAATGTCACTATCTTAACGAACTTTGTCATTCTTGATATTCCCAAGGACGATAGTATGTCGATTATCCTTGGTAGACCTTTTTTGAATACTGCAGGGGCTGTTATTGATTGCAACAAAGGCAATGTCACTTTTCATGTTAACGGTAATGAGCATATGGTACACTTTCTGAGGAAACAATCTCAAGTTCATAGCATCAATTCTATTGGAAAAGTTCCAACTATCATTATTGGAGGTTTTGAATTTCCTCTTCCTACTGTCAAGAAAAAGTATGATATTCTTATTGTTGAGGATGTTCATATCCCCGTTGTGGTAACTTAGTGTTATTCGAAATTTCTCCGGTTCCGTGTTATTCAAAATGAGTTTGTTAACAAGACTTGATCAACCTTGTGAGTGGATTCATTTTGATGATCATGAGATGGATGAATCTAGAAGGCAGAACCTTTTGTACCCTCTTTTTACTTTCTGTTACTTAGAATAAATAAAGCAAAAATAGTATTATCCGTCTGTTTTCTGAATTATCCGTGCATTAAAAAATATCCCGAAAATAAAAGTGCTCCAAATGCCCTGCAAATTTAGTATGTTTTTTATGGAATATTTGAGGATTTTAGGCACTAAAATCACTGCAGGAGGGGCAAGCACCAGGCCACGAGAGTGGAGGGCGTGCCCACCTACCCTGGGCGGGCCCCCCTGTCTCGTGGGCCCCTAGTGGCCCCCTCCACTTATGCCAGCACCCACACACTCCATCTTCTACCCAAAAAAATTCCCAATTCAGCTCAAGAATGAGTTCTAGCTCATTTTGCTGTGATTTTTGATCTCCTTGCTCAAAGCTCCATTCACAAAACTACTTTGGGAGATTGTTGCTTGGTATGTGACTCCTCCGTTGGTCCAATTAGTTTTTGTTCTAGTGCTTTATTCATTGCAAATTTTTGCTGCATGGGTGACCATGTTCTTGAGCTTGCATGTTAAATTTTTGAGGTCACAAGCAATTCCAATGCATGATATAGGCTCTAGGCACTTGTAGGAGTAGTTGCTATCAATCTTGTCTAGTTTTATTTACTTTTATTTTGAAGTTACTAAAATTTCAGAAATTTTCAGAAAATGTTAAGGAAACTTTTGAGGGGCTCTTCTAGCGAAAGCTCTCAGGAAAAACAAGCTAAAGAGAAGGAAAAAGCCAAGTATAATCTTCCTCGCTTAGCGGAAGTGCGGTCGTGTGAATGGCCATGCGATGATTTCTTGAAAGAAGCTGGAATTTATGAAGATTTTTATTCTTTGATCGAGAATGCAGGCCTCACCGGTTTCATCAACGATCGGATCGATCAGTATCTCTTAATCACCAATACATTCATGCAAAACTTTTATTATAATCCTAAGAAGTCACCGTCTTCAGTACCATTTCATTTATATGATGAATTTAGAGAAATGTCTTTACGTAATTTTTGCGTGGTGTGTAGGATACCCTATGAGGGAGAATTAGAGGAACCCCATCGTAAAGATGTGGATGGCTTTGTTAACACTATAGCTGTAGAGGAGCCAAAGAAGGGTTCCGAGGCGAAAATCTCCAGCATACATTTTCCTGTTTTATGCTACTTTGCCATATTTGCTAGTAGATGCTTGATTGGTCGTGGAAATAGTGGAAACTTTAGTGTTCCTGACATTATCATCCTTCAACATGCCTTGCTTGGAGAAAATAGTTTTAGTATGGGTGCCGTCGTTGCTAAATGGTTAGGCCTGAATCGTACAAAAGGCCCCATATTTGGAGGTATCTATGCTTCACGTCTTGCTAGACATTTCAGATACCTATTAGGCACCATGAGAAAGAGGAGACAAAATTTCCTCCTCACATTTTAGATTACAAGAGCATGGTAGCCCATAATTTTACCATTGACAACAAAGAAAAGATGCTCTTGTATAACCTTAGATTTAATAAGAAACACAATGAGACTATTATTTTGCCTGCACCTCTATTGTTTGATTTGACTGCAGATAATTTTCTTGTTACACCTGAGGCGGTGTACACCCATCGATCCCAAGCTTTCACTCCAGAACCTGTACCTGAGCGGAACCTGCACTAGACCCTTATCGTGCATCACCTTTCCAGTGGGATTCGGAGATGACCAGCCAGTGGTATCCTGATTACACCTCCCAGTACACCGGGGAGAGTAGTGGTGGTCCTTGGTACTAGACCAACTCAGGCCAAAAGCCTAAGCTTGGGGGAGTACGTATTTCTCACTGACTTTACATTCATGTTCACACACTAGTCGTCGGTGCTCATACTCTTTCATTGTATTATCCATGTTAGTTTAATTTTCTTTTTCGTGTTCTTCTTGTGTGTTTGATAAACCTTAAGAAAAACCAAGAAAATTAGTTAGTTTAATTTCCATGCTTGTAGTAGAATTAAAATGAAAACCCAAAAATATTTCTAGTTCTTCTTCTTACTTGTTGGGAGCTTTCCAGTGTAAATAGTTTTATTTTCTTTTCTTTCCTTTGGGGGTCGAGAAGACCATATTGAAAATGCTTAGTGGCTCTCATATGCATGACTGTTTATTTAACTTAGAGCCCATATTACTTGTCTTGTCTCTTGAGTTGAATGCTTGCAGATTCCAGCTTAGTTCAATGCACGTGCACTCTTATTATTAAACACATCATTCGGTCGTGCAAGTGAAAGGCAATAATGATGATATATGATGGACTTATTGAGATGAGAAAAGCTGGTACTCGACCTCTCTTATTTTTGTAAATATGATGAGTTCATCATTTTTGATTCAGCTTATTATGAAGTAAACATATTTGCAATAACATTTAGAGATTATAGTTGCTTGTGCCATGCTTGATTAGCTATGAATTATAATGGTTTACCTTGCGTGCCAACATGCTATTAGAATGGTTATGATGTGGTATGATGGGATAGTATCCTCCTTTGAATGAATTGAGTGACTCAACTTGGCACATGTTCACGCATGTAGTTCAAACAAATCAACATAGCCGTCATGATATTTATGTTCATGGTAGATTATATCCTACTCATGCTTGTACTCAGTGTAAATTAATTTTAATGCATGTTTATGACTGTTGTCGCTCTCTCAGTTGGTCGCTTCCCAATCTTTTGCTAGCCTTCACTTGTACTACGCGGGAATACTGCTTGTGCATCCAACTCCACAAACCCCAAAGTTGTTCCATATGAGTCCACCATACCTTCCTATATGCGGTATTTACCTGCCGTTCCAAGTAAATTTGTATGTGCCAAACTCCAAACCTTCAAATGAAATTCTGTTTTGTATGCTCGAGAAGCTCATGTTTCAACTAGGGCTTCCTTTATCTTCCATGCTAGGTGGGTTATTCTCAAGAGGAGTGGACTCCGCTCCTCATTCACGAGAAAGGTCCGGTAACCGGGATGCCCAGTCCCATGATCCAAAAAGATCGAAGCAAATCAAAATAATTAAACAAAACTCACCCAAGGCTGTTGTTAGTTGGAGGCACTCGTTGTTTCAAGCAAGCCATGGATTGATGCTTGTTGGTGGTTGGGGGAGTATAAACTTTTACCATTCTGTTTGGGAACTGCCTATAATGCATGTAATATGGAAGATACAACCATCTCATAGTTGTTGCATTGACAGCAAAAGTATGCCGCTCAAAATGTTATTCAACCTCTATTTTAAAATCGAGCTCTGGCACCTCTACAAATCCCTGCTTCCCTCTGCGAAGGGCCTATCTATTTAGTTTTATGTTGAGTCATCACCCTTCTTATTAAAAAGCACCCGCTGGAGAGCACACTGTCATTTGCATTCATTACTATTGGTTTATATTGGGTATGACTTGACTGGATCTCTTTTACCATGAATTAAAATGTTTAGTCAATCCTTGATCTTTAAAGGTGCTCTGCATTTATGTTTTGCGGTCTCAGAAAGGGCTAGCGAGATACCATTTTGTTATATCATGTTATGATTGTTTTGAGAAAGTGTTGTCATCCGAGTTTTATTATTATGGCTCGCGAGCTGATTATGCTATTGATATGAGTAATTGTGAGACCTAAGTGTTATTGTGAGTATGGTTAGTTCATACTATTTGCTGAAACCTGAATGATGGCTTTGCATGTTTACAACAACAAGAGCAAACCGAGTTTGTAAAAGTTTTTCTTTATCACTTTCAGTTTATCAACTGAATTGCTTGAGGACAAGCAAAGGTTTAAGCTTGGGGGAGTTGATACGTCTCCAACGTATCTGCTTTTCCAAACACTTTTGCCCTTGTTTTGGACTCTAACTTGCATGATTTGAATGAAACTAACCTGGACTGACGATGTTTTCAGCAGAACTGCCATGATGTTGTTTTATGCGTAGAAAAGATAAGTTCTCGGAATGTCCTGAAAATCCACGGAGGCAGTTTTTGGAAAATATAAAAAATATTGGCGAAAGAATCAAGACTAGGGGGCCCACACCCTATCCACGAGGGTGGGGGCGCGCCCCCTCCCCCTGGGCGCGCCCCCTGTCTCGTGGGCCCCCTGGACCTCCACTGACCTCAACTCCAACTCCATATATTAACGTTCGGGGAGAAAAAAGTCAGAGAGAAAGTTCCATCGTGTTTTACGATACGGAGCCGCCGCCAAGCCCTAATCTCTCTCGGGAGGGCTGATCTGGAGTCCGTTCGGGGCTCCGGAGAGGGGGATTCGTCGCCGTCGTCATCATCAACCATCCTCCATCACCAATTTCATGATGCTCACCGCCGTGCGTGAGTAATTCCACTGTAGGCTTGCTAGACAGTGATGGGTTGGATGTGATTTACCATGTAATCAAGTTAGTTTTGTTAGGGTTTGATCCCTAGTATCCACTATGTTCTGAGATTGATGTTTCTATGACTTTGCTATGCTTAATGCTTGTCACTAGGGCCCGAGTGCCATGATTTTGGATCTGAACCAATTATGTTTTCATGAATATATGTGTGTTCTTGATCCTATGTTGCAAGTCTATAGTCACCTATTATGTGTTATGATCCGACAACACCGAAGTGACAATAATCGGGATACTTCTCGGTGATGACCGTAGTTTGAGGAGTTCATGTATTCACTTTGTGCTAATGCTTTGTTCCGGTTCTCTATTAAAAGGAGGCCTTAATATCCCTTAGTTTCCGCTAGGACCCAGCTGCCACGGGAGGGTAGGACAAAAGATGCCATGCAAGTTCTTTTCCATAAGCACGTATGACTATTTACGGAATACATGCCTACATTACATTGATGAACTGGAGCTTGTTCTATGTCACCCTATGTTATAGCTATTACATGAGGAATCGCATCCGACATAATTATTCATCACTGATCCATTGCCTACGAGCTTTTCACATATTGTTCTTCACTTATTTACTTTTCCGTTGCTACTGTTACAACTATTACAAAACCCCAAAACATTACTTTTTCTACCATTACCTTTATTATCATATTACTTTGCTACTAAATACTTTGCTGCAGATACTAAGTTATCCAGGTGTGGTTGAATTGACAACTCAACTACTAATACTCAAGAATATTCTTTGGCTCCCCTTGTGTCGAATAAATAAATTTGGGTTGAATACTTTACCCTCGAAAGCTGTTGCGATCCCCTACACTTGCAGGTTATCAAGGCTCACCGATGCCTCTCCTTTTTTTGCGATGTTCCATGAAATTGCCACATACATCTTGTACTTTTCATTGTGTAACCCTATCTGCAGTTGACACGGCTAATTTCAGACATCTCTACATGATACTACATTGCATATCCCTTGTGCATATTTAAACCACCAATTAACGATTGTGTGCGTACAATAAACTAGCCATGACTCTGTATGCTCGACTAGCAGGCACTCTAAGGGAGCCTAATGTAGTGCACTGGAATTCCTACATGCCACCTACGATTTTGTGTAATGTACTACCCCTGTTCCTAAATATATGTCTTTGTAGAGATTTCAGTATGGACCATATACAGATGTATATAGATGCATTTTTGAGTGCAGATTCACTCATTTTGCTCCGTATGTAGCCTATAGTGGAATCTCTAGAAAGACTTATATTTAGGAACGGAGGTACGAGGTAGTATCATGTATGGCATCTACATATCTAATTTAGCAGCCAGTAGTAGAAATCATTGTCTGCACAAAGGGATTACTGGTCGAAAATCCTAGCAAAGCATGCTGGCAGGCACAGAACAATACAAGAGAGAGAGACGCATTTACAAGATCATAGCAATGCCTCGGTCCAGGATCTTGATTGGCCAAGCTGTTAGATCCAGAAGAAACATCGTCCTTGTAGTTTTTGCCAGCTCCATAACAGGTAACAGCGACCGGTTAGTATATTTGAAGTACATCGGGCAGGTGATGTTGGACGGCTTTTAAGGTGACAAGTACCTAGGCCGTGGCGGGTGCTTGGCATCTCTCCAAACGGTGGGAATTAGGTTAGAAACATCAAGGGTGATGACGATGCGCTGGCTGTCGGGGTCTGGTAAGGAGATCTAGAACCGTCGAGTAGGGTGTTTGTGGAGCGGCTCCGGTAGGGTGGACTACGGTGTGGGCGAAGCGGATCTGTGGCCGTGGACAAGGGCATAGGTGAAGCTCCTCCGATGGTTGGGTTAAGGATGGTGTCGATGATGCAGATCTATGGCCGTGGACGGGGCGTCAGAAGCTGCTCCGATGGTTGGGTTAAGGATGGTGTTGATGATGCGGATCTGCGGCCGTGGACGGGGCGTCAGAAGCTGCTCCGGTGGTTGGGTTAAGGATGGTGTCGACGGTGCAGATCTACGGCCATGGACAGGGCGTCAGAAGCTGCTCCGGTAGGTTGGATGAGGGTGCGAGGAAGCGGATCAGAGGCCGTGGACTTGTGAGTTGGCAAAGCGGCCCCGGTAGTGTTGACGAAGGTGTCGGCGAAGATGATCAGAGGCCGTTGATAGGGGCGTCGGTGGGGCGGCTCCGGGGGTGTGGATGAAGCGTCTCCGGTGGGGAGTACAAATGAGCCGCTGCAGATGCGCGGCGCTTGACGAGACTACCGGTGAAGCAGATCCTGCGCCGTGGACAAGGCCGGCATTGAATGGGTTGTGGTACAGTGGTGGATGAGCAGTCTACTTGTTTCTAGGGGAGGTGGGAGGGGTAGATGCGGCCGCAGAAGCATATCCGGTGAGGTGGACGCCGCTAGCAGTGAATGGGCTATGGTACGCCGGTGGATGAGCAGTCTAGGGTTTCGAGAGGGGAGGGGAGAAAGGGCGATGAAGTACGGACGATGTGATGTAAGATGCTCTGGTGCTGTGGAGTTAGTCGTTTTTGCGGGAGGGGGAGAGGAAATGGGGGTGCCGTGTAGTGGGGGGAACCGGAAGTTACCAAAGCAGCCCCGACCTATTATGTAGATGAGGGCGGTATTGTAACTGTTGGTCTCCGTGCACCAAGGACAAAAGGGGAATTTCGCATGCTAAATACTAAGGTGGTGGAAATTTTAGAAGGAGGCGGGAGATTTTGCCGCCCGTGGGATCGTTCGTATCCAGTTTCAACTAATTTTGGATCGTGCTAGCGGGAAGGTCATGCTAGACTGTGTACACGGGGCATGCGTCAGCAGTTAATAACTGGTGTGAAGTCCACCCTAGAAAAAAAGACAATAACTCGGGATGATGCGCCGATAACTTGGACGTTCACACGGGTGCGACCAATCGTATGAGTGTAGTGGCGCGTTCACAAAAAAAAGGATCAAACGCTCAGCCTATCTATTTCTCATGTAAATAGATAATTAATGCCATTGGTTATTTACTTTAAACATAATGCATTGATGTGTTAGTGTAGAGGCGCACATAAAGAAATTGATATTGTCGTCCGCTACTTAAAAGTGTTACCTCGTATGATTACATAGCCTCCATTTCATAAATTGCGTACCCGTTGAATCCATATATGAATATTACATATATTACTTAAAATAGAAACTTAAATCATCCAAGACTAATGAATTTGGATGCAAGAGTAACAATGGTGCATGTACATGATAGCTACATTGGTTGTTTGAAGAAACATCACTGTAACTTTGGCATGCACAACTAAAAAGGTTTATTTAAATAGAAAAAAATGTGATATGTGAGTGTCCAATCTTTATAGTGTTGAATCGATATTGTACCTTTGGCCACGATACGAAGTAGCTATTGACTTATGTTCAAGCGATGCACGTCCACGATCGCTAGATAGTGATACGTGAATGAATTGTGCAATCTCTCTCACATGCATACATATATCATTTCCCTGTGGGCATCGGAATCACACACGCGCACTTCGTGTATTTCTCTCCCTCTGTCAAGGTTAAATTCGTCTTTCTACCCTGTCCTACAAGTCTCTCACATAGAAACACACACGCTCTCTCTGTCTAAAACGCCCACCCCTTTAATTCCGCCCACCCACAGCCACTAATGTCTCAAAGTATAATAATGTCTCTCACACATATGCCTAAGGTTAACTCGAGTTCCGGAACCATATGAATACATACAATGGGATTCCAACAGAGCACCTTTTGTTTTGAGATTTCTCTCTCTCTCTCCCTCTCTCTCTCTCTCACACACACACACGCGCGCGCACAGACACACACACAAACATTGTTTCTCGCTTCATTTTTCTGGCACTTGCATGCACACTTTTTGTTTATCTTCGTGATGCTTTAAGTATGCCTCGCACAGATGCAATCTACCTATCCCTTAATATAGCTAGATATGTGTGACACAAACTCCTTCTCCCTACTAGCAAGATGCCCATGCATTGCATGGAACATCAAGATGCATTTGTATGAGTAGTTTATCTTGAGGGAGAAAAGGATGAATGACGGAATGCCTTATTTGCAAATGCGGAGAGGGGTGTGGGTATCTTTTTGCAAAATTGCCATAGTTTCCTTCCTATCCGTCAGATATAACTTGGATGGCCTATATTGCAGGATGGCAGGAACACCATCATCACCAACTCTGTTTTTTTAATAAGAGTAGAGATATGTGAGTGTCACTGCCCCCCCCCACACACACACCCACACCCCCACACTTCCCAACACCGAAGGAGTAGGGTGACACCTCAATCTTGATAGTAATCTATCAACTGGCTTCTCTCTCAAACACACACACACACACACTACCCGACACCAAAGGAGTAGGGTGGCACCTCGATCTTGATAATAATCTATCTACTCCTCTTTCAAACACACACACACACATACACACACACTCGCTAGTTGTGCCTCTGTGCCTACCGCGCACACTCTCGATACGTCTTTCTCTCCCCCCCCCCAACAATGACAGCAGAAGGGTGACAACTCGATCTGATCATAATTTGTCAATTGGTTTCTCTCTCAAACATTGTGTCTCGGTGCCTCACTCGGTAGCCCCCTCGATATGTAGACCTCTCGCACACGCACAGTTGTAGTGACGATGACGCTGAACCCAGTGTGCCTTGTTTTTACCGGCCTCATGTGATAGTTTTCACCCTGTTTTCTGTTAATTAACAAGGCAACCTTTTCTTTGTTACTACTAGTGAATCTGAAATCATTCGGGACAGACATAAAATATATCACTTCAACCCAATTATCGCAGCAACTATTTTAAAAGAAACTAGCTAGCTGCCCATGCGTTGCACGGAACATCAAGATGCATTTGTATGAGTAGTTTATCTTGTGAGAGAAAAGGCTGAACGAGGGAAGGCCTTGTTTGCGAACATGAAGAGGCATGTGGGTATATTTTTGCAAAATTGCCATAGTTTCTTTCCTATCCATTAGATATAAATCCGATGGCCTATATTGCAGGATGGCACGCACACCATCATCACCAACTCTGTTTTCTATTCCCTCCGTTCCTAAATACTCCCTCCGTCCGAAAATACTTGTCATCAAAAGGGATAAAAAGAGATGTATCTAAAACTAAAATACGTCTAGATACATTTCCTTTTATCCATTTTGATGACAAGTATTTCCGGACGGAGGGAGTATTTGTCTTTTTAGAGATTTCAACAAGTCACTATGACCGGACCTTACCAACATACTCAAAAAAGCGGTCCATAATTTTGATGCTACCCTCTTTTCTTGGTGGTGCAATGCCATCTGGATACCTCATAAATAAATCAAGGAGAAATCTGACCCCTTCCTAAAAAGACATACGGAGCAAAATGAGTGAATCTACACTCTAAAATATGTCTGCATACACATCCGTATGTGGTAGTCCATTTGAAATCTGAAAAAGACAAATATTTAGGAACGAATGGAGTATAAGAGTAGACATGGAGATATATCTCCAGCATGGTCTACAACAAAAATGTGTTGGACTGGTTAGCGCCGGATGCTCGCAACACGATGACATGAGTTCGAATTCTGTCTTTTAACTTTAGATTTTTATATTATATATTACTTATTTAATATATACTTCTTTCGCTACTGTATTGACAGTGAAACCCACAGAGTACTTAGAATACAAGATTAAGGATGGACTTGGTTCTTTTTAACTTTTTGTACGAAGTTGTAGCCACCATGCTCAAGTCACGTGTACACTATACATGCAATTAACTTTTTATAGAGGGACAATCATACAACCAATTAACTCAAATGTATTGGATGTCACTCTATTATTTCTAGCATAAGAGCATCTCCAATGGCAGCCGGCAAATTTCCTCCCACTTCCTTCCGCGGAGGACGACATCAAACGCCAGCGGCATACATTTTCACAACTCTAACCAACCAGATGAAATTCGTGCAAACACGGACTGATTTCATATAAGCATGCAGGATTTCGTATAAAAAGGTGGATCTTCGTATAAATATGATGGATTTCGTTACATTTACATGAACTAAGCGGTGCCAATCCGGCTCTCTTGGTATAATTAATACTCCCTCCGTTCGGAAATACTTGTCCTAGAAATGGATGTATCTAGACTTATTTTAGTTATAGATACATACAATTTATCCATTCTTAGAACAAATATTTCCTGCCAGCTGCAGAGGGAGTACATAATCTAAATGGCCGCCCGTGGATCCCTTTGTCTTCCTCATGTCTGTCAGACACTTGCGGGGTCGACGAAGGTCCTCGAAAGAGATGAAGCAGCAAAGAAACCACCTGAATGCGCAGTCGCCTTAGCGTGAGTTCCAAGTGGCGGCAGCCTCCTATGTTCTACTTCTCCTCGATGATGGCGGCGGACCCGGAGAAGCTGGCCACCGACTCGTCGCTCTCCATGCACCTGCCTTCTGTCTCTACATGCATGGCGCTGCCGCAGGCACGGGGGCGCGCCCATAGACATGGGAGGCGCGGCCACCGTAGACACTGGTGGCGCGGTACGACGCGGCAGCGACGACGCCCGTACCGGCGTGCCCGCTGCCGTGCCGGCGTGGAGCACTCGCCGCTCCTCATCGAGCTGAACTAGAGCGGCGAGTTGCTGAACAACACGCCTGCTTGGGGCGGCAACTGGCTCCGTCAGGCCAAGCGAGGTTGGTGAAGCACCGACCAGCCTCGCCCGTATCAGGAGGGCTCGGCGGGCCACCCAGCTGGGTAATATGCCGGAGAACGGCTCCTCGGAAGCCATAGGAAGAGTGGAGAAAATGGTGAAGGAGGAGATGGGGGAGTGGCGGAGGGGTGCGATTCTTGCCCACTATCTGTCTGGCCTCGTGTAAATAGAGGGCGGACGGTAGGAGCTTGGCCGGCGTCTTGCCTCATTTGAACTTAGGGCGGACCGGAGGAGCTCGGCCGGTGTTGCGTTTAATTTTGGCCCGCTCATGAACGAACGTGTGGCGGGAGTAGGATTCTTGGTTTGCATGCGGGTTTAACGGAGGGGTTTAAATGAGGCGAGGAGACGTGTTCAGCCGGGCGTGTAGCAGGCGGCGCAGTACTATTCGATTTGACAGCAGTAATGAGCCGCCAAATCACAAAGGCCCTCGCCTCTCGTGAAACCGACCAAGCTAGACTGCCCCGCCCTCTAGCCTATTAGAAAATGTATATACTCCACTTTTGTACAGTAGTAGTATCGATGGATTGCACCATGGAGCAAAACTTGAAATTAAAAAAAAGGTGGTACATATAGAGAGCGATCGTCACCAAATTATGCATATAGTACTATTAAAAAGGCTAGTCACAATAATGTTGTTCAGCACAACCTACCCCTCAAATAAAACTAAGCACCCTGGAATTCTTTGACAAAACTAAGCACCCTGAAATTCCTTGACAACTAAATTGCTGGCTATATGATGTTGGCCATATATGTTGTACGTATATAATGTGAAGAAACAAGTGGTAGTACTATATCAACTAAAAGATGAAATGTAAGAAATACTAGTATGTACGTACTGAAGAGTTAAAGTAACGAGAAGAAACATAACATAGTTCTGCTGGGGGCTCAGCACAACACACCCCTCAAATTAAACTAAGCACACCTGAAATCAAACTTTGCAATTATTCTAGTAGACACTGCATTACAACCACCATGAGCAACGATACTGCCACCTTACTCGGAGTCCTCATCCATGTCCTCGACTTCGTCCTTGTCCCTCTTCCTCTTGGCCAATACTTCTTTGCTTGAACCGCACATTGGGCTCTTGCTCTTCATCCAACCCTTGTAGATATTGAAACAAAGGTAGACATCCATTGCAGCGTAGTGGATGTGGTCTATATCTAGTACATTCCGCTGCCATGCATAACGATGAAACGTGTATTGAGGTTTCTCCTGTTTACCGTACGAAGGATGAACCATGGCTCCTGCCAGGGTCAACACTGAAGGCTGGCCACTAGAGGGCAGCAGCCGATTCTTTTGGAGGTCGAAGGGGTTGCCTACAACCAGGCCTATCCGACCCAGGACTTCTTTGTCGTTCATAAAGTCTATAGTAACGAATTTGACTAGGTTGCTCCCGAGGAAGTTCTTAAAATCCAGGCATGCAACGTTGGCATGGCATATGTGGTAGACCAAGCATAAGTCATGCACGCAAACCTGGATCATGGCGGGCTTCTTCCTCTCTTCGTCCTTTACATCCTTCTCTCGTCCCAGGACTGTGGTGTACTCAACATCTAGCCCAGCGACCCACTCATCATCTGAGTTTTCGAACATGCGTCTGAAGCGAGAAAGGCATCCTTTCACCATCGCAGAAGAACGGGTGTAGATGACGTCGAACTCATCGCCGGTGATGGTTCTAACCTTGTACTCACCGCCGATCATGGAGATTTGGGGCGCCATGGATTTGGGAGGAGGGTTAGGATTAGTGGAACTGCCATAATGTGAAAGGACGGGACGACTAGGAGCGAACCATCGTAATATTAAAGGACGTGCGGGGATGACTAGGAGCGAACTGCCAGCAGCGAATGGCAGAGTAGTGGCTTTCCATTCTCCCATGATACGGGCTTCTGAGAGCCCTTGGATCTGAGATCGAACGGTTGCATGGCGTGATTCTAGACCTATGGGTGAATATCCTATCTTGGAGGGTTATTCTGCAAATTTTCAGCAACTTAGCATTAGACCGTTTGATCTCAGATCCAAGGGCTGCCAGCAGCCTGTATCATGGTCGCGCCTACCACAACCGTCGCGTCGCTTGCGTGGTCGCGCCCTTGGAGATTTAACACGGTGCGTTAGGCTATCTGATGTTGGCATGTCATCACTTAGTCACTCATACTACAACAAGGTTAGCTATAAGGTTGGCTATAAGTGTATTTATTTTCTTTACTTCTCTCTATCTCTTTCTTCGTAATAGTATTTATTGCATTTTCCAAGGAGTGACCTCTTCCAATGAAATGGTGCTTAGACGAGGTGCTAAGGGCATTAAATGGCTTAGCAATCAAGTCCCCAATGCATAGGTGCTTATTAGTAGTTTTTTGTTGCTAAGTTTGCTTCATTTAATTAGCTATAGACTCAAAATTGTCTTTTCACCTAGGTACACGTGCTTAGCACCGTTTCTTCCTTGGGTCACCAAACTAGTCTCTCTCTTCTTAATTAACTTGCCACATCAGACTTTATGCCTATGTGGCAAGCTTTACATGGCATTTTTGCATATGTGGAGGAAAGAGAGGCAAAGAAAAAGTGGAGAAGTGGGCTCTCATGCAAGAGCCAGCCTCTACTACATGGTGGAGCGTTGGGAGAGGCACCTGTATGGATGTGGTCAGGAATCGGGAGACTCACGCCGCAGTTAAAATGATAATGGCAAGTCAAATCACGGGGCCCCACCTGTCCAGCAGTAACTCGCTGTCAAATCACACAGCCCTACGTTTGCAGCAGCCTACTCCCTCATCTTCTCGCGTCTCTGTCGAACCCACTAGGCAGAACTGCCCCGCCTACTGCGCAGGAAAAGCCCCGCCCTCAACTTTTAAATAGTACGGTATACTCCCTTCGTCTAGGTGACCAAGGTGGAGAGGAAAACGAGAGAACTTAATGTTTATTTGCTAAGGCTGGTTGTAATGGTAGTATCATAGCTATATCATGCATGCCAACTAGGCAATTTTGATGAGGTGTCATAGAATTAAATAAAGAAAGAGAGAGTTGAGTATCATATCATGATACCGTATCATAATAAATGCTATGCTACTATGTGTCATACATGGCAATAAATAAAGTACTACATGATACTAATATATGATACTAAGCATTATTAATATCATGCGTGCAATGAACTGACCACTGCATGTCATGTTTGATAGTCTCAAGTCATTAAAAGCATACAAGCCCCACATCTCTTATTGGTTGATTCCTCTATTTATGTCAAAAAATAAGAAACAACGTGAGAGTTAATGCATCGCTCCTATGTGTTTACTATTTGGTTTTCGTAAGATGACTTACTCACCTAGACAGAGGGAGTATTCGATTTGACAGTGGGCGGTGCAATTCCCGATACAGCTTTAATGCAGACGAGGGAGGGAGTAGCGTTTCCTGAAATGTTGAACGGCCAATGCATCCTCCTTCAATTAATGCATGAGGGAAGTAATGGGAGGGGGTCCGGGAAAAGAGGTTGCATGATGTGAATGCAACGTAGTTTGCCCTCATTGCCTCATATATAGGCGCCCTTCCATTCCAATGCATCTACCACATCATACGCACCTAAGCATTTGCCTAAGCACCTAAACTAAGCGCAAAAGAGCTCACTCCAGACCCATGGCGGCGATGCGCGTGAGCGACCAGCGGCTGTGCTAGATGGTCCACGACGCCATCCTACTGCATGGCGCCGAGGATCGTCTCCAGACGGTGTTGGAGACCAGCTGGTGGATGGTCGCCGTCGACGCCAACTACGACTCTCAGTTGGACCAGATGATCGTTGCCACCAGCAACAAGTTCACCGTCCTCAAGAAGCTCACGGATAACATCACCGTACTCCTCCAGCCCGCGTGCCCGGGCTCCTCATTGCTTGGTACCCTAATCGGCCTCCATGGCCGGAACCTCTTTCAAGCACTGGTGGCCCTGCGACTGCCCGCCGACACCAGAAAGAATGTCCACGTGGAGGTCGCGCTCGCCGCGAGTCGCCTCGCCTTGCAAGAATTCATCGACCTACACATCCACGTGTACGAGCAAATCGTGTACACAGGTATCTACAAGGCCAGTGAGGACGCTACGATGTTGGCCTTCCTCAACCGGCTGGAAGCCTTGGATGCCTTTGCTGAGAAGCACCTCGACCTCGCCACAAAAGTCGCTGCTCCTTAGCTACCGGTCGGTGGCCCGGCGCACTAATTTGAGGAGGAGGAGGTCGTACGTTCATGGATCCATCTTTCTTCTTGCCTTCTGTAACCACCACTATGATCGCATCATCGTGGCCTTAATTCTTATTGTGTTGTTGCATTCTTGTTCGAGTCAATACCGACATGTGCGATCCCTTTGCTTAATTATATGCATCACTATAACTAGTACTCCATCCATCAATTTATAAGTTGTGCTTACCTTTTCCATCAACTTCATGCAACGCGCGGGCGTCTTGCTAGACACACTAGAACATGTCAGACCGCATGTGACCAAACCGATGATGCGCCAACCTAGTACTATGTACCCTGCTTATCTGGCGGAAATAGCCCCTCCCTAGCGTTTACAATCGTTATTTCTATCTATCGATCGTGCCAAGGAGTGGAACCAAATGTTACAATTTATCCATGTTTCTCTACTCCTACTTTTTTTCCTTATAAAAGACTCAGTTGGTGATGGTGGTGTGTCTGTCATCCGTCGTTTCTGACCATTAGATCTGCATCTAACGGTTGTGAGGTAAGTTGTGGCATTTTTGCAACAATACCCACTTCTCTGCTCCAATTTGCAGAAAACCCCTTATTACCTTGAAAGCAGCCACATCCCTCCCTCACCTCATCATAACAGCCTGAGAAATATATTTTGAGTGAAAAGTACTCCCTCTGTTCCTAAATATTTGTCTTTCTAGAGATTTCAATAAGTGACTACATACGGAGCAAAATGAGTGAATCTACACTTCAAAATATGTCTACATAATCTGTATGTGATAGTCCATTTGAAATCTCTAAAAAGACAAATATTTAGGTACGGAGGGAGTAATATATTTGGAGTATATCAAAACAAGAGTGAGCTCTTTCAAGTTTTATGAACAAGTACTACTATTCTACTACTTCGGATCCGTCGCAACGCACGGGCACATTGCTAGTAAAAGGAAAAGGCATGCCGCGTTCGCGTCGCACCCCCACACGCCCTGGAATCGAGAGTAGTCCACGACCCGTCCGGCACGACACATAGCTTAGGGAAGGCATGTTTCCTATCATTTTCACTTTCATGTGGGACCGCCGTTCAGCAAACCAAGTATTGGCAAACCGCACCCCGCCCGCCGCTGGGTTGGAAAACAGAAACGAGGGGAAGGTCTAGTTGTAGCACGGATGCCAAGAAATTTGGTGCAAGATGGGGCTCGTTGATAGAGTAGGAGCATTCCGTGCTACTACTACTCCTACTAGTACCAACTTTGTACTCCTAATACTATATTACTAGTACTACCACTATACAACTAGTAGGTGCGTGCATGGCACAACATCGTAGGAACAAAAAACGGGAAGATCTTGTTTTGGGTGATTTATCTTTTTTTCAGTCAACGTAGTATGAATAATATGATGTGGGGGGCACCCATGAAGCTTATGCGGCTTGGTTGCATGGATACGAAAGGTTAGAGAAAAATAAATAGCTAATGTGTTCAGAGTGCACTCCACTAAATAGATATACTTTGGATCCATTGCAACGAACTGGCACATCTATATCTATACCCCCTATATAGTGTGTGAAAAACTTTGAAAGTTGGTCGTTGGATGAAGCCAATCCGATGGTACAAATATGGCAAATCCGAGCACTACTGGCCATTGGATATCATCCACCAGATCCTGCCACATGTATAATCTAGAAGACTCCATGGTTGAACTTAATTCATGACTAACTTTGCCACAACTAAGCTTAGGCAAAGTTATTAGTTCTTCAAAATGAGAGCCACAAGTTGGCAAGCCTAAGGGAATCTTGCCACATTTTTTGTGTGTGTGTCATGTGGGGCCTTAGTGTGGCTTGCCTAAGGTGTGGCTTGAACCAAACACTCACCTAAGTTAGTCAAACTTGCCTAACCTTACGTGTGGCAATCTTAGTGGCTGTTTGGTTCCTAGCCACACCTTGCCACACTTTGCTACACCTAACCTTAGGCAAGTTTGACCAAGTTAGGTAGGTGTTTGCTTCTAGCCACACCTAAGGCAAATATATTTTTTATGAGCAGTGAGCCCCACATGTCATAGACACAAAGGGGCTGTTTGGTTCTAGGCCTAGCATTGCCACACTTTGCCACACATTTTTGCCAAGCTTGCCTAAGGTTAGTTCATCAAAATGAGAGCCACAAATTGGAAAGCCTAAGGGAATCTTGCCACATTTTTATGTGTATGCCATGTGGGGCCCAAGTGGGGCTTGCCTAAGATGTGGCTTGAACCAAACACTCACCTAAGTTGGCCAAACTTGCCTAACTTTAGGTGTGGCAATCTTTGGCAAAGTTAGTCACAAACCAAACAGGCCCTTACTGTGTGGCAAGATTCCCTTAGGCAAGCCAAAGTGTGGCTAAAAAAGCAACTCAACTAAGGCAAGTGTGGCAAAAATCATGTGGTGATATATGGCAAAGATAGTCACAATTCAAACAGCCCTACTAACCAAATAGCGCCAAACCTTAGGCAAGTTTGGAAAAATTGTATGATAAAGTGTGGCATTGCTAGGCCTAAAACCAAACAACCCCTGTGTCTGCCGCAAAAAATGTGGCTAACAAAATGGGCACCACAAGTGTGGCAAGATTTGGCAAGAAGTTGAGTCTATGACATGTGGACCATGTAGCTAGAAAAGTGTGGCAAGCCACAAGTGTAGCAATGAACCAAACACATGCCTAAGATATTGTGGCACGCCTAAGCTTAGGCGTGGAAACCTTAGGCTGCAAACCAAACATCTATATATCTATACCCCTATATAGTGTGTGAATAACTTTGAAAGTTGGTCGTTGGATGAAGCCAATCCGATGGTACAAAGATGGCAAATCCGAGCACTACTTACCGTTGGATATGATCTACATTCCACCAGATTTTGCCACATGTAGAATCTAGAAAACTCCGCATGTAGAAGCATAATGCACAAACCACCAGAATCTCATGCGTGCAATGCACGTGTACCTTACTAGTACTAGTTGGTAGTAGTAAGAAACAAATTCCGGTTTTGGCACGAGCACGTACTGCTGGAGCACTACAAGGCCTGCCACAGGAGTTACATTTCCCTCTCGGGGCCCACAGGACCAAACTTCAGTGGCTTAGTGCCCGGACTATGAGTCAATGACATGCGGACCTAACATGCGGCTGGCCCACATGTCATTCTCATGGTGGTGGCGTGGTTCGCGATTTACTCATTCGAGATGAACTGGTCGGTGGTGGCGTGGCCGTGGCAAGGGTGCCACAGCTGGGCGTCGGGGCGTTACGAGGCGTAGATGGCCACACCGGCGGGTACTACCTGTAGTACAGAAGTACTCCAGCTAAGGATTGATGCCTGGGACGAAATGTGTCATAGACGCTGGATGAAAATTCGATGGTGCGGGAGTACGGATCGGAGCACAGTAGCGGAGCAGGCAAACTGTGTCCAATCGGGTGTGTCTGTGGTAGAAAGTTGATGGTCGCCGTAGTTCAGCTGGCCCGTAGGTCATGCACACAAAGGCAGAGGAGCGGTGGGGCCGAGAGGGATGAGGTGCACGTCCGGGGGATGAGGATCCCCTGACGCGAGCAATCCTACCATTCTGTCACTGACATGTGGGACCGCCAAGCATGGGTTGATACGTCTCCAATGTATCTATAATTTATGAAGCATTCATGCTATTTTATTATCTGTTTTGAATGATTACGGGCTTTATTATACACTTTTATATTACTTTTGGTACTAACCTATTAACCGGAGGCCCAGCCCATATTGTTGTTTTATTGCTTGTTTTAGTATTTCGAGGAAAAGGAATATCAAATGGAGTCCAAACGGAATGAAACCTTCGGCAGCGTGTTTTTTGGGAAGATTATGACCCAGGAGACTTGGAGTTGAAGTAAAGGAAGCGTCGAGGAAGCCACAAGATAGGGGGGCGTGCCCTACCTCTCGTGGACCCATCGAGGCTCCCCCGATCGACTTCTTTCGCCTATATAAGCCTATGTACCCTAAAAACATCGAAACAGAACATAGATCGGGAGTTCCGCCGTCGCAAGCCTCTGTAGCCACCAAAAACCTCTCGGGAGCCCGTTCCGGCACCCTGCCGGAGGGGGAACCCATCACCGGTGGCCATCTTCATCATCCCGGCGCTCTCCATGACGAGGAGGGAGTAGTTCACCCTCGAGGCTGAGGGTATGTACCAGTAGCTATGTGTTTGATCTCTCTCTCTTGTGTTCTCTCTATGTCACGATCTTGATGTATCGCGAGCTTTGCTATTATAGTTGGATCTTATGATGTTTCTCCCCCTCTACTCTCTTGTAATGGATTGAGTTTTCCCTTTGAAGTTATCTTATCGGATTGAGTCTTTAAGGATTTGAGAACACCTGAGGTATGTCTTGCCATGTTTATCTGTGGTGACAATGGGATATCACGTGCCACTTGATGTCTGTTTTGGTGATCAACTTGCGGGTTCCGCCCATGAACCTATGCATAGGGGTTGGCACACGTTTTCGTATTGACTCTCCAGTAGAAACTTTGGGGCACTCTTTGAAGTACTTTGTGTTGGTTGGATGAATCTGAGATTGTGTGATGCATATCGTATAATCATGCCCACGGATACTTGAGGTGACAATGGAGTATCTAGGTGACATTAGGGTTTTTGTTGATTTGTGTCTTAAGGTGTTATTCTAGTATGAACTCTTGAATAGATTGATCTGAAAGAATAACTTTGAGGTGGTTTCATACCCTACCATAATCTCTTCGTTTGTTCTCCGCTATTAGTGGCTTCGGAGTGACTCTTTGTTGCATGTTGAGGGATTGTTATATGATCTATCTATGTTATTATTGTTGAGAGAACTTGCACTAGTGAAAGTATGAACCCTAGGCCTTGTTTCCTATCATTGCCATACCGTTTACGCTCACTTTTACCACTTGTTACCTTGCTGTTTTTATTATTTCAGATTACAAAAACCTATATCTACTATCTATTTTGCACTTGTATCACCATCTCTTCGCCGAACTAGTGCACCTATACAATTTGCCATTGTATTGGATGTGTTGGGGACACAAGAGACTCTTTGTTATTTGGTTGCAGGGTTGCTTGAGAGAGACTGTAACGCCCCGGATTTGATGCGCCAGGTGTCTCCTAGTTACTCGTCATTGTTGCCATGTCATTTGCTTGTGTGTTGCATTTTGCCATGTCATCATGTGAATTCTCTTTTGTTTCACATTCTTCATCTCTTTCGGTGGACTCAACTCAAGTTTTTTTTCGGTGTTGATCATATTCTTTTCCTTGGATCAAGTGTTTTCCCTGCTCATTCGCCTCTCGCCAGTTTATCATTCCGGAGTTCGGAAGACACCTCAGGAGATTCGTCCGTGTTCCAATTAAGTCGAGGTTGTCACCTCATTCAAATATTTCAATTGTTCCGGTGCATCATCTATCTGTTCAACAATTGTAACGCCCCGGATCTGATGCGCCAGGTGTCTGTCAGTTATTCGCCGTCGTTGCCATGTCGTTGCCTTGTCATGTTCTTGCGTGTTGCATTTTATCATGTCATCATGTGCATTTCATTTTGCATACATGTTTGTCTCATGCATCCGAGCTTTTTCCCCGTTGTCCGTTTTGCAATCCGGCACTCCTATGCCCTCCGGCGTTCCCCTTTCGTCTCTCGTTGTGAGCGGGTGTTAAACGTTCTCGGAATGGACCGAGTCTTTCCAAGCGGCCTTGGTATAGCACCGGTAGACCGCCTGTCAAGTTTCGTGCCATTTGGAGGTCGTTTGGTACTCCAACGGTTAACCGGATAACCGTAAAAGCCCATTTCTCTTTGCAGCCCAACACCCCTTACAAGTGGCCCAAAAACCCACCTAACTCCCCTCCATGCTCTCGGTCGTTCGATCATGATCGCGTGCCCGAAAACCGTGCCTCATTTGGAGTCTCCTAGCTCCCTCTACCTATATATTAGCCCCCTCCCCCGAAATCTCGGGCAAACCCTAGATCAAACTACACCCGCCACCACCGGACAAAAATCTGGGCAGCAGACATGTCCGCCCCGCCGCCCCGCCCAATCAAATCTCGCCACGTGTCCTCCACCGGCCTCCTCTCTCTCCCGCCGCCGCTGTGGCCCGCCCGAGCCCTTAGTGGGCCCGCGCAGGCCTGACCACGACCGCCGCCGC